>NC_081358.1:61244441-61544441 GCF_030684315.1 Stegostoma tigrinum | reverse complement strand
GTCTACAGCAAATGGTGCGGAATGAGGTGGTATGCTAAAGGACACTTTGGTGACTTCATGATTTCTACAGAAACGAATTGCTCTCAAAAGTGGGTGCACTAGGAAGGCCTGTTCTTATAACTGGATGGCAAGTAAAAGCTAAGGTTATGCAGACCAGGACAATTAGTCAGAAAGAAAAGGAGAAAGACTGTTGGCTGGAAATGAAACTTACTCAGAGTCAAACGAGTGAGATATCTGCTTTGAACAGTTCCCTCACTGAAATTTTGAATATCTGCATCCTCAAAGGAGGGCAAGGGCAGCACTGCCAGAAACTGTGCCCATGGAAGTTATATAATTTCGGCTCCTTCCAAGTTGACATTGGAAAGGTATCAGCAGCCCCTCACAGATTTTAATTATTGTCTCAGGAAGTTCACCAAGATTTTCTTTTCAAAGACTGCCGAACAGAGTTTCATTCTCATCCCTGGCAGAAGCAGGTGAAGTGAATGTGATTGTTCTAAGAATGCAGGTTCACCTACAGTGCTGGGATCACCAGACACCTTACACCAACACTATTGTACAGTAGAACCATTTCTAGGTGTTGTGCGATATAGTGCGCCAATGTCTGGAATTCTGGCAGGCACCAGGGTGCCTTTCATCTAAGGTGGTGAGCTGTACCTGTTTCATTTCACCCAGTAGAAAAAAGCAAATGATGGCTCCTGGGGATAAGGGTTATCGGCAGTTTATATGGCTCATGATTCTGGATCACAACTTAAGCTCTTGTGCAGTGTGCGTCTCATAACTGCCATGCAGTCACATAAAAGTGGTAGAGCAGACCACTGGAACGTTTGACAAAAATCAACTCTGCTTCAATGACTGCTGCACGAGACTTGCTGAGTTCAGTAGAGTGAATCTCCAACATCTACAAATTTGCTGCATGCTACACCATGTGACTACCATAACGAGATAGCCCTTGCCATCAGCTGTCAGACAAGCAGGTGAAAAGTGGGATAGGAACAGGAGGAGGAAAAAGAAAAGTGCCAACCTGGACCACCCCTTTCTGTCCATGAAGAACTCATTCGAGTACATTCCCAAGGCTCCATTTACCAACAACTCTACATTCCTTAACCACCTGTCGCTGACCAAAACACTACCTTCTTTGGCTACAATATAGAAATAAAAGGGTCACCACAAATGGTGTATTCTGTTCATGTTTGCATTGCACACCTTAGTTTCTGTCTCCCATACGACTTTTCCTGTGCTTCTACTCCTATAAAATGCTCCCCACAGTCGTTGCAGAACAAGTGACAGGCTGCTAATTTTCAGTGGAGGAGATTACAGATGAAGCTGACCTTGTGCAGCTCTGGGCTTGGGGAGCTTGTTTCAGAGAGACAGCAAGAGCAATTACAGAAGCAGGAATGCCATCATCCAGAGAGGTGGCAGTGAATTTTCATTGGAGCTACTGTTGCTCTTTTGGGAAAATACTCTCAGCCAGTGATCACTTGGAAGACAGATTGTTGGACTGTTATGACAACGAGGAGTACAGCATGTCAGTTTGCATGACAGCAGTCTGGGTTTCTATTGTAGTCTGCAGACCCTGTGACAGGACCTGCGCTGTAATGACAGCTGTGACAACAACCATAAAATATTGTATCATGGAGCCAGAGGTGTGTTGTTCAAATTGCCATAATTTTTTCGGAAATGAACGGCTCCAGACTTGCGCAAACTGGTACTGGAGTCTTCCATGCTTCTTCACAATGAAGTCACAAATCATTTGGTGTGGTATATTGATGTGTCCTTGTAGCCCACCCTAGTGAGATCTTCATGGAATCTTCTTCAATAACAACGGGTGTTTCTCCTCTTCTGGTCTGTTACCACCACATTCTCTCTTAGCTCTCGTCTTGGGTGGAGTGCACTCCTGGCTAGAGTTTCACCACAGACAGCTTCCATCTTGATTCTGAAATAGGTGCACAACCATAACCGGGGCATGGGGGTTGGCTGCAAGTGTGAAATCGAGTGTGGTTGTATGCCCATCATCAATCTCCACCTGGTTTTTGTGTTCCCAATTACCTGAGCAGAACACAGTTCTCAAGTTTTGAAAGGTCAGAAGTACTGGAGTAAGGAAGTGGTGTGGTGAGGGCACTGGAAGTAATAGCTCATGTTAACGCTCAGCACTTTGTAAGCTAGAAATTATTGTGAAAATGGGATGTGAGAAGGAGGTATGAGGATATCAGAAGCTACTCCTGGCCAAGGGCTTAGAAATAGCTAATCCAATATTGGACAGCACAGACTGTCCGAAGAGTGTGAAGCTTGTAAAAATTAATTACTTTTAGTGGATGAAGGGATGCCATTCATTGTCAGGAGTGATTTGTTTTGTGGTTTGACTTTCTCTGGCTATTTTGTTCCACAAAGCAACAAGTGGACTTCAGGTATGCTCCACATTTCTGAAGGAGCTGGTGTCAGTAAAGTTAAAAACTAGACACATGGGACCTGTCCTCAACAAAGATCCTGAACTTCCAGTTGCCTGCTACTTCAACACACCACCTTGTTCCTTGACCAACATCTCTGTCTCAGGCTTGCTGCAGTGTTCCAGGAAGCTCAGCACAAGCTGGAAGAACAACACCATATTTTCTGCTTGGATACCGTGCAGCTTTCTGGGCTCAAAAACCAAATTCAATAACTTTAGGACTGGAGTTCTCCCATGTCCTTACCCCAACTCCCAAACACCATGTTTCACATAGTCTGCTATTACACATAACCTGTTGTTAGCCATTGACAGTCCCCATTAATAGTATTCGCCCTCCTAGCCAGATGGTTGTTCATCCCTTTGTCTCTTCATCTGCTTTTCTCTCTCTTTGGGCTCTAACCCCACCGATCATTTACTCTTTAGCCCCTGCCCCCACCCTATCTCCTGGGGTCCTTCTGGGGTGTTTTGCTGCTGCTGCTTGGGAGAGCATTAAACTAACTTGGCAGGAGTACCGGAACCAAGAGAGATTACTAAAGGAGATACCAGGGTTCACAAAATAACTGAAAATGCAACTGGCTATAGTCTAAACAATAGCAAGTTAACAGATGAAGTGAGAGTAAGCAAGGAAATAAATGAAGTTTAAATCAGTGTTACTGTGCATTTACATGAATGTATGGCGTAAATAAGGTGGAGGCATGGGTTGTCATGTTGAAACACGGCAGTAACAGAAACCTGGGGCTCCATCCCCACCTCTTTAACTTGTCTGTCTCCTCTCCACCTATCTTCTCCTCTATACATCTTTGATCCATCTCCCCCTCTTTCCCTATTTATTTCAGAACCCTCACCCCCTCCCCCTTTTCTGAAGAAGAGTCTAGGCCAGAAACGTCAGCTTTTTGCTCCTAAGATGTCGCTTGGCCTGCTGTGTTCATCCAGCTCCACACCTTGTTATCTCGGATTCTCCAGCATCTGTAGTTCCTATTATCTCAAGAGCAAGGCAGGTGGTTAAATATTCCCGGCTACAAGTTGTAGAAGAGAGAAACGGAAGGAACGGAGGAATTGTAGCAGTATTGGATAAGAAAGGCATTGCAGTGTTGCAGAAAGAGGATGTCTCAGAGGGTAAAAGCAAGAACTGCAGACGCTGGAGTCAGAGTCTGATGAAGGGTCTAGGCCCGAAATGTTAATTTTCCTACTCCTCTGATGCTGCCTGACCTGCTGTGTTACTCCAGCTCCACACTGTATCAGCTCTGCTTCGGAAAATCCATGGATGAAATCAATTTGGCTCAAACTAAGGAACAAAGGAGTTTTGTTATATTGCTGGTAGACAACCAACCAATGGAAAGAAGGTAGAAAGCAAATTTGCAAGGAAATTACAGCGAAATGCCAAAATTATAGAGCCCCTATAATGGGGAACTTCAGTTATCCAGACATAGACTGGTTTACTGTTAGTGCGAGAGGCAAATGTTCCTGGATTGTGTTCAGCAAGGTTCCCTGCAGCAGTATGTTCCCAGTCCAGTAAGAAAAGATGCACTGTTAGAGAGATTCATGGAAATGAGGTGGGACAAGTAGATCAACTGTCAGTGGGGAGACGGTGATCTTTGTATTGGAAGGTTCACGAGGATGGTGGTAATTGACATGCAACAAGCCAGAGGGAGAACTGGTGCAGTCCCAACTTCGTTGTGGCAAACATGGAGCTAGGCTGGAGAGACGTGGATTAGAGGTTGGTAGGAAAAAACATTAAGTAAACAATGAGCTACTTTCAAAAAGGAGATGGTTTGGGTGTAGTCGTGGTACATTCCATCAAAGAAAAAACAGGCAAACGAATCCAGAGCTCCCAGCATAACAAAGGAGATAGACAGAAATTAAGACAAAGAAGAAAAAAGTATACTTATGACAGGTGTCAGTTAGAAAATAAAATTGTGAACCAAGAGGATTTTTAACAAATTCATTCTCACAATGAGGTCGTCACTGGCTGGGCCAACATTTGTTGCCTGTTTCTCGTTGTCTTGGAGAACATAAGATCTAGGAGCAGGAGTAGGCAATTCAGTCCCTTGAGCTTGCTCTGCCATTTGATTTGGTAATGGCTAATTTCATCCCAATATCAACTCCACTTTCCTGCCTGCTCTCCATAACTTTTCAACGCATTACTAGTTAAAAATCTCACTATCTCCTTCATAAGTTTACTCAATGTTGCAGCATCTACCTCATGCTGGGGTTGTGAACTCCACAGATTCATGGCTTTTGAGATACGTAATGTCTCCTCATTCCGTTTTTATACCTGCTATTCCTTATTCTAAAACTATGAGCTCTCATTCTAGAGTGCCCTGGATAAGGAAATATCTTTTCTATGTCTATTTCATCAATTTGTTTTCACATCTTAACCATTCAGTTAGATCTCTTCTTATTCTCTGGAGTTTAGAAGAATATAGGCTGAAACTGTGCAAGCTCTCTTCATTGACAAAACCTGCATTTTTGGAATCAGCCCGGTCAACGTCCTCTGAACTGCCTCCTATACAGTTATAACCCTCAAGTAAGGGAGCCAAATTTGTATGCAATACTCTTGGTGTGGTCTGACTAATGCCTTGTACAGTTACAACAACACTTCCCAATAAATAGATAATGATGTTTAAACCCAGGTCCCTGGATCTTTGAAGCAGTGGTGCTAACCACTGTGCTGCTGTTTTTTAGCAGACTGTCAATGATTGGTACCATGACGCTACCTAATATTTCTGTCTGTATGACACAGAAGTATACACAAGTGTGAAGGGTGTATAATAAAAATACTTTAGTAGGCAGAAGGAAGAAATAATCATACAATAGATGCACAACAATAAAAGACAGAAAAATCAGTGGTAGTGAAACTATTGGAAACAATGCTGAAGAGGCAGAATTAATCTGCTTGAGAGAGTTAGGGATAAATCAAGAATAGGTAACGTGGTTTTATTAAGTCGGTCATGTCTAATCAACTTGATTGAATTTTTCAAACAGGTGGCCAATTGTGTCTGAGAACAATACTTTTGATAAGTTCCTACAAAGAGGACTTACAACAACAGTATGAAGCCATGGGATCCAAGGAAATTTGACAAAATGGACCCACTGCTGGCTGAGTAGCAGGAAGCAGAATGTGATAGTTGGGGTTGTTTTTCTAACTGCAAGCATGTGTCCAGCAGGGTGGTTTAAAAGATGATTTAGATTAATGTAGGAGGTTGATCAGTAGTTTGCAGGTGATACAAAAATTGATGGGGTGCTAAGTAGTGAGGAGGGTAGCCTTATACTACAAGAAGATGCAGAAGGCTGATCAAATACGCTCGGTCAGTGACAAATGAAATTCAATCCAGATAAATGTGAGGTGATATGCTTGGGCAGGACAAACAAGGCAAGGAGATACATGATAAATAATTGGACAGTGGGAAGCACAAAGGATAAGAGGGGCCATGGTGTGTGTATATACTGGTCCCTTAAAGTAACTGGATAGGTGGATGAAATGATTAAGAAGGTATGTTAGAACTGCCTTAATTAGTCGAGGCATGGAGTTTAAGGGCAGAGAGTTTATGCTTTAGTAGGCAGAAGGAAGAAATAATCATACAATAGATGCACAACAATAAAAGACAGAAAAATCAGTGGTAGTGAAACTATTGGAAAAAATGCTGAAGAGACAGAATTAAATTATAAAACGTTGGTTATGCCACAGCTAGAGTTGGAGAGTTGTGATAGCATAGGAAGGTTGCAAAGGAGATTTACCAGGATGCCGCCTGAGCTGGAGAATTTCTGTTATGAAGAGAGATTGGACAGACTGAAATTGTTTTCTTTAAAGCTGAGGAGGTTGAAAGGGGACATGATTGAGATGGATATGACATACAAGGCTATGGACTGCCAGAGGAAATGGGAAAGGCAGGTACAGTTGCAAGATTTAAAAGATATTTGGACAAGTATAGCTTTAGAGGATTATGAGCCACATGCAGGCAAATGGGACTAAGTTTATTTTGGGAAACATGGTCGGCATGGACAAGTTGCGCTGAAGGGTCTTTTTCCATGTTGTATGTCTCTGTGACTTTAGGCGAAGAACAGGAAAATGGGAATAGAATAGTTAGGTGGTTTTTTGAGCAGGGTGGGCCATAGGGCCTATTTCTATGCTGTAGATCTCTCTATTTCTCAATGAGGAGTCAGTAATTAAGACAAATTTAACAGGATGTTGCATGAAGGTTTGAAATATAAGGCTGGATAGACTGGGACTTATTTCACTGGAGCATAGGAAATTGAGAGATGATCTGACAGAAGTCTATAAAATAATGAAATATTGTTGAGTTGATGATAGTTGTCTTTTCCCTCAGATGGGAAATTTGGACCGTAGGGTTTGTCTCTGTGCTGTATAACTCTATGACCATAAGCAAGCAACAGTCATTATGATAATTACGGGTGAGGAAGGTCACCCAGCTCATCCATCCAGAGATCTTCGTGTCACAACATTCGTTCTCACGCTTTTTTTTGCAGTCCGAGGATCATTAATCATGGCTTATGCAGTGTTATCACCACATGGCAAGGCAAAGAGAAGTGCCTAACAACTGTTGTCATTCATACAAGGTTTCAACATATGTTACTGCCATTAGTCTTTCCCACATTCTAGCCACCTTGCTAAATGAGTGCATCCATACCATCACCAAGTGCAGCATCCAATTATGTTTCAAGTGATTGTAGGTTCTTTTGCCTCCTTAGATCTGTCTAGAGACTTCTTTAACATGTTGGCCATTCATGGTGCAAACAAAAAAATCCCAATATCTACTTTGAAAATATTTGCTACATTAAACACTTAAGTGCTAACTTACAGTTGAAGCTAAAAATGCTTTCGTTTCTATACAATATGTAGAAGTCACTAAAATGCTGGCCTCTGTCCAAATCTCAAAAGTTACAAGTCACTTGTCCTACTCAGTGGTATGTAACTTGCACAGCTGGCACACAGTCATTTAACTGCAGCTGTTGACGGCTTCCTTGAATTCAGTGACAGACACAACTTAATTCTTAAATATTCTGCAACAGAATATACAGGAATGCCCAAATATTTTCGCCTTTGTGGATCACTGGAGACTGAGGGTACAATGGAGGACGAGTGTCAGGAATCTGTGGAAGTCCTGATGCTGGGGACCTAAATGGGAATTACCCAGCAGTTTTAAATTTCAGATGGGCAATGTGAGGAAATTTAAATTTCAGTTGGGCAATTTTCCTACAGCCTGGGACTCTTGCGCTAATGTCTCTGCCCTTGAGGCACAATCAGAGACGTTTGACGGATTCCTATGACTGGCTTTGGTAGCTAGTTTAAATCCTGGTCTTGTAATTGAGTAACTTCACAGTAACTTGTCTCCAATCACTCCACTGATCATTCAAAAACCCCCTTAATACTCGACTACTCCTTCAGACGATACAACCACCCCAGGGCCACCCAACTAACACCTCAAACATCCAACTATCCTGAACGATGATTACCCACTGACTTACCTACCTGCTCACCTCATCACCCACTCATCCATTTCTCACTTACTCAGTAACCTACTCAAAAACTGGACCTTTAAACCTACCTGAACACAAAACTAGCGTAATGTATAGAGGACACATCCTCTCTTCCCTCAATGCTCCAATGCAATTTCATGGTAAATGCTGCACTATCCATTTCTACTGCAACTGAAATGGAAGATCAGGACAAAATGGACTGCAGCATTTAGGTTGGAAAAATCTTCCTGGACTGTGGCAACGTGCAGAGACAGCATGCCATTGACCAGGAGACGTGGGCAAAATTTTGACTATTTTCTTGTTCATCCGCAGTTTCTGAATGAAGCCTGATTTGTGAGATAGTGATAAATTAGAATCGCCAGGGATAAGGGGACCCAAAGTTCAGTCAGTCCTGTTGCTGTATTCCTGAAATTTTGCCCGTTATGGATTAGTAGAGGAAATGCTGCATTATAAGGTAGGTTATTGTGCATGTTAGCAGTTTTCTCATTAAATTATAACTGGACTGAAGTTCATCACAGCATAATTCAGTTAATTATAAAACTCAGGGAGTAATAATCCAGAAAATATGCACTTCACTAGGCCAAACTGAGAGTTTGCACTGAAAAATTTAACAACGAAGAATTGGCATTGGTACAAGAATCACAAAGCCAAAAATTGTTGTAAAGTCCCAGCTGGTTAACTAATGTCCCACAGGGAAGTAAAATTGTCACTCTTGTCCTGTCTGTTCTACTTGGAATCCCAGCCCCACACTGAAGTGGTTAGCTTTTACCTGTTGCAGAAGAGGCTCAACAAAATAGTCATTGTCTTCTCAGAATGACAAATGGTGGAAAATGAATGTCATAAGCTCATCCTTTGAATGAATAATATTAATTCAAGATTGTTATAAATAAGTATCAAAGCTGATTGCAAAGGTGTAGCAGAACTTTAGTAGGAGCAGAGGTAGGTCATAGAGCCCATCGAGTCTGCTCTGTTATTCAATGAGATCATGCCTGATAATCCTAAACTCAACTATCCTGCCTTTCCCCCAACCCTTGATTGATTCCCTATTTAAAGATCTCTCAATCTCAGCTCCATAGAATTAATTTCTTCCTGTCTTGACTTTACTTTTTATCCCCTCTCCATTCCCTTCTCACCCTACATCATGAATCATCCTACATTCGCAGGTACATGAATGGTTTCTAGTTTCCTGGTTCTAATCATCTCCTTTTCACCATGGCTGTCCAGTCCTTTATCCCAAACCAGAGTCTATGAATCTATCTGCCTCTGTTTTTTTTTCCCCCTTTGAATTGAGGCCTAACTGCCTTTGAGAGATATTTGGAACATTCTTTATTTCCATCCAACAAAGGTCTCTTCCCTCACTTATTGTTGCAGTACAAAGATTATTTTATTGGTCATTGGCCACATCCTGCTTTTGATTTGAACAAGAATTTATCAGGCTTTCTTCTTACAACTTTTACTGTACCGTCATTGTCCACTTTTGAGCTGTCTTCAACTTTTTTTTCTACTTTTGGACTTAGGCTGTCAACTGATACAGTCATTGACTCAGTTACCTTGATAGGGGGATAGACAGCATCCTTTGCAAGCAGGATAGAGAATCTCATGTCGTGTGTTGCCTGCCCAGTACCAGGGTACGAGACATCTCTGACCGGCTTGAGAGGATATGAGAGAGGGAGGGGGAGGATCCAGTTGTTGCAGACCGCATAGGTACCAACAACATAGGCAGGACTAGGAAAAAAAGACATGTTTCGGGATTATGAAAAGCTAGGAACAAAATTTTAAAAAACAGGTCTTCAAGGGTCATAATCTCTGGATTGCTGCCCACGCCACGTGCAAATTGGCATTGGGAGGAGAGGATCAGGGGAGTCAACAAATGGCTAAAAGAGTGGTGTGGGAAAGAGGGTTTCCTTTTCATGGGGCACTGGCATCAGTTCTGGGACAGGAGGGATCTCTACCGCTGGGATGGACTCCACCTGACCAGGGCCGGGTCCAGTGTTCTGGCAAAAAGGATAAATAGGGTGGTCAATAGGACTTCAGACTAGTAAGTAGTGGGGAAGGGAGGAGTGGTCATACAAGGAGAATAACAATTAATGTAAGGCAAAGCAACAGGTTAGCAGGTGATGAGGAAGCTTCAACTCCAGTGAAAATTAGGAAAAAAGTTAAAGGGAAAGGGAACACAAGAGATGTTAGTAATGGAGGTGACAGGACCCAAAAAAGATGCAAGAACTGGCATAAGGGCACTTTGTCTGAATACTTGGAGCATTTAAAACAAGGTAGATGAGTTGACAACGCAAATCATGGCAAATGGTTATGATTCAGTAGCCATTACAGAGATATGGTTGCATGATGGTCATGACTGGGAGTTAAATATCCAGGGGTATCAAACTGTTCAGAAGGACTGACAGACAGGAAGGTAAGGGAGGAGGTGTCGCTCTGATTTTTAAGGAGGGTATCAAGGCGGTAGTGAAAGATGATACATGTTCTACTGAACAAAAAGGTTTTGTATTTGGGTGGAAATTAGAAACAGCAGGGAGAAGGCGGCACTGATAGGTGTGGTCTATAGGCCACCAAATAACGACATTGTGGTGGGACGGGTAATAAACACAGAAATAGCTAATATATGTTAAAATGCTACAACAATTATCATAGCGGATTTTAATCTACATATCAATTGGTCAAACCAGGTCGGTCATAGCATCTTTGAGGAGGGGTTCATAGAATGCATCTGCGATAATTTCCTTGAACAATATGTAATTGAACCTATGAGGGAGCAAGCTTTCCTAGACCTAGTCCTGTTTAACGAGACAGGAATAATTAATGATCTCACAGTTAGGGATCTTCTCGGAAGGAGCGATCACAGTATGGTCAAATTTAAAATACAGATGGAGCGTGAGAAGGTTACATCCAGTGCCAGTGTCCTGCGTTTAAACAAAGGAGACTATGATGGGATGAGGGAGGAGTTAGGTAAGGTAAAATGGGAACAAAAACTTTATGGTGGGTCAATTGAGGAACAGTGGAGGACTTTCAAAACAATTTTTCACAGTAGACTGGGAAATCTTTAAAGGCCAACAGAAAGCCACAAAAAAAAAGTTATAAAGAAAAGTAAGATTGATAACGAGAGTAAGCCAGCTCAAAATATAAGAGTAGGCAGCAAATGTTTCTATAAATATGCAAATCGTGAAAGTGTGGTGAAGGTAAACATTGGTCCTTTAGAAATGAGAAGGCCAATTTAATAACTGGGAATGAGGAAACGATTAAGGCATTAAACAGTTATTCTGTGTTAGTCTTCACAGTGGAAGACACAAATAACATGCCGAAAACTTATGGCAAGAAGGATATAGCAGGTGAGGACCTAGAAACAATCACTAAGAAGGCAGTGCTGGGCAAGCTAATGGGGCTAAACGTAGGCAAATCTCCTGGCCCTGAAGAAATGTATCGTAGGGAACCAAAAGAGGTGATGGGGGAAATGGCGAATTCACTACTAATTATTTTCCAAAATTCACTGGACTCTGGGGTGGTTCCCACAGATTGGAAAACAGCCAATGTGACACCACTGTTTAAAAAGGGAAAGTAGACGAAAAAGCAGGTAACGATAGGCCACAGTTAGCTTAACTTCAGTAGTGGGGAAAATGCTTGAATCTATCACTGAGGAAGAAATAGCAAGGCATCCAGATATCAATTCTCCCATTGGGAACACCCAGGATGGGTTCATTATGGGTAGGTCATGTTTAACTAATTTGGTGGAATTCTTTGAGGACATTACTTGCATGGTGGACAATGGAGAACAAGTGGATATAATGTATCTGGATTTCCAGAAGGCATTTGACAAGGTGCCACACCAAAGGCTGCTACATAAGATAAAGTTGCACGGTATTACAGGTAATGTATTAGCATGGATAGAGAATTAGTTGACGAGTAGAAAGCAAAGAGTAGGGGTAAATGGATGTTTTTCTGGCTGGCGGTCAGTGGCTAGTGGCGTGCCTCAGGGATCAGTGTTGGGACCACAAGTGTTTACAATTTACATAGATGATTTGGAGTTGGGGACTAAGTATGGCGTGTCAAAATTTGCAGATGACCCTAAGATGAGTGGTAGAACAAAATGTGCAGAAGACACCGAAGGTGGACAGAGGTATATAGATAGTCTAAGTGAGTGGGCAAAGGTCTGGCAGATGGAATACAATGTTGATAAGTATGAGGTCATCCATTTTGGTAGGAATAATAGCAAAATGGACTATGTTTTAATTGGTAAAAAAGATTTGCAGCACACTGCGGTGCAGAGGGAATTGGGTGTCCTTGTATATGAATCACTGAAAGTAAGATTGCAGGTGCAGCAGGTAATTAAAGTGGCAAATGGAATTTTGTCTGTCATTGCTAGAGTGATGGAGTTCAAAAACAGGGAAGCTATGCTGCAGCTGTATAGGATTCTGGTGAGGCCACATCTGGAGTACTGGTGAGCATTTTTGGCCTCCTTACTTGAGAAGAGATATACTAGCACTGGAGGGGATGCAAAGTAGATTCACTCAGTTGATTCCAGAATTGAGAGGGTTGGACGATGAGGAGAGACTGAGTAGGCTGGGATTATACTCAGTGGACTTCAGAAGAATGAGGGGAGGTCTTGTAGAAACATAAGATTCTGAAGGGAGTAGATAAGGTGGAGGCAGGGAGGTTGTTTCCACTTGCTGGTGAAACTAGGACTGCGGGAATAACTTCAATGTAAAGGGAAGCAGATGTCGGACTGAGGTCAGGAGGAATTTCTTTACCCAAAGGGTTCTGAATCTGTGGAACTCCCTGACCAGTGAAGCGGTTGAAGCTACCTCACTGAATGTGCTTAAGGCAAGGCTAGATAAATTTTTGAACAGTAAAAGAATTAAGGGTTATGGTGAGCAGGTGGGTAAGTGGAGCGGACTCTCAAAGATCAGCCATGATCTTATTATATGGCGGGGCAGGCTCGAAGGGCCGGACGATCTACTCCTGCTCCTAGATCTTATGTTCTTATTACACTACTCAGATGGACTCTATTTCATTCTCCTGGCTTCTCTGTCACCACCACATCTGTCTTAACGATACCACCTTTCACACTAGGGCTTTTAATATGTCTTATATTGTCCTCAACTATGATTGACTAGGTTCTCCTGCAAGTCTGTCCGTTGTCTCAATTCTTCATTCTTCTATTATCCTTGACTTCTACCTGAACAGCTTCTATATTGAGCTGACTGTTCTATACTATTTCTACCTCCAATAGCATAGACCAATGCCAAACATATCTGTCTTCCATCCCCTCTTTCAGCACTACAAATGAACTGTTCATGGAACATAGAACAGTACAGGCCCTTCTGCCCACAATGTTGTGCCAACCTATTATCCTATTAAGATCAATCTACCATGCGTACCCTACATTTTACTATCCTCCATGTGCCTATCCAAGAGTTGCTTAAATGTATCTAAAGTATCTGACTCCACCACTACTGCTGGCAGCACATTCTACACGCCCACTATGCTGTGTGAAGAATCTACCTCTGATATCTCATCTATACCTTCCTCCAATCACCTTAAAATTATGCCCCCTTGTAAAAGAACATAGAACATTACAGCGCAGTACAGGCCCTTCGGCCCTCGATGTTGTGCCGACCTATGAAACCAATCCAAAGCCCATCTAGCCTACACTATTCCATTATCACCCATATGTTTGTCCAATGACCATTTAAATGCCCTTAAACTTGGCAAATCTATTACTGTTGCAGGCAGGGCATACCACGCCCTTACTACTCTCTGAGTAAAGAACCTACCTCTGACATCTGTCCTATATCTATCACCCCTCAATTTAAAGCTATGACCCCTCGTGCCAGCCATCACCATCCCAGGAAAAAGGTTCTCACTGTCCACCTTATCTAATCCTCTGATCATCTTGTATGTCTTCATTAAGTCACCTCTTAACCTTCTTCTCTCTAATGAAAACAGCCTCAAGTCCCTCAGCCTTTCCTCATTAGACCTTCCCTCCATACCAGGCAACATCCTGGTAAATCTCCTCTGCACCCTTTCCACTGCTTCCACATCCTTCCTACAATGTGGCATCCAGAACTGTACACAATACTCCAAGTGCGGCCACACCAGAGTTTTGTACAGCTGCAACATGACCTCATGGCTCCAAAACTCAATCCCTCTACTAATAAAATCTAACACACTGTACACCTTCTTAACAACCCTTTCAACCCGGGTGGCAACTTTCAGGGATCTATGTACATGGACACCGAGATCTCTCTGCTCAGCCACACTACCAAGAATCTTACCATTTAACCCAGTACTCTGTATTCCTGTTACTCCTTCCAAAGTGCATCACCTCACACTTTTCTGCATTAAACTCCATTTGCCACCTCTCAGCTCAGCTCTGCAGCTTATATATGTCCCTCTGTAACCTGCAACATCCTTCCGCACTATCTACAACTCCACAGACTTTAGTGCCATCCTCAAATTTACTCACCCATCCTTCTATGCCATGTAGGTCATTTATAAAAATGACAAACAGCAGTGGCCCCAAAACAAACAGATGCTTGCAGTACACCACTAGTAACTGAACTCCAGGATGAACATTTCCCATCAACCACCACCATCTGTCTTCTTACACCTAGCCAATTTCTGATCCAAACCGCTAAATGACCATCAAGGCCCAGCATATTGAATGATACTCTTTTCTCTTGATATACATTATTGAAAGCAGGTTGTGCAGTTGTGTAGGTGTCATCTATGACCTTAATTACTGAGGCTAGCTTGATTCATTTGCATGTAGCTGTTTGGTTTAGGTTAAAGATGTGCTTGTGATTGTTCCATATTTCTTTATAACTACTCCCTTCTAATTTCAATCTTGTTCATCATTGACCAATGGGTAATATCCAACCTAATCAATGTTAAATTGAATGATTCATCAATTACAGGTCAGCAGTCTCGGGGGTGGTGTTGGTGAGACAGGGTAAATGATAGTTATTTCTGCCCTGGGATAGTCTCTGACTATCAACTCTGTCTATACCTCTCATCATCTTGCACACCTCTATCAGGTCACCGCTCGTCCTTTTCTGATGAAGGGTCTACATCAGCTTTTGTGCTCCTAAGCTGCTGCTTGGCCTGCTGTGTTCATCCAGCTCCACACTTTGTTATCTCGGATTCTCCAGCATCTGCAGTTCCCATTACCTTTCATCCTTCTTTGCTCCAATGAAAACAGCCCTAGCTCCCTCAACCTTTCCTCATAAGACCGGCCCTCCAGCCCAGGCAGCATGCTGGTAAATCTTCATTGCACCCTCTCTAAAGCTTCCACATCTTTCCTACAACAAGGTGGCCAGAACTGAACACAATATTCCAAATGCGGCTAATTAGGGTTTATAGTTCTGCAGCATAACCTCACGGCTCTTAAACTCAATTGCCCTGCCAATGAATGCCAACGCACCATATGCCTTCTTTATAACCCTATCAACTTGGGTAGCAACTTTGACGGATCTACAGATGTGGACCGCAAGATCCCTCTGTTTCTCCACACTGCCGAGAATCTTGCCATTAACCCTGTATTCTGCATTCAAATTCAATGTTCCAAAGTGAATCACTTCACACTTTTCTGGGGTGAATTCCATCTGTCACTTCTTTGCCCAGCTCTGCATTCTGTCAATGCCCCGTTGCAACTTACAACAACCCTCCACGCTGTCCACAATTCCACCAACCTTCGTGTCATTTGCAAAGGTACTAACGCACCCTTCCACTTCCTCATCCAAGTCATTTATAAAGATCACCAAGAGCAGACGCCCCTGAACAGATCCCTGTGGAACACCAAAGGGCATCAAGCTCCAGGCCGAATACTTTCCAGCTTCTACGGGGCGGCACGGTGGCTCAGTGGTTAGCACTGCAGCCTCACAGCACCAGTGACCCGGGTTCGATTCCAGTCTCGAGCGACTGTCTGTGTGGAGTTTGCACATTCTCCCTGAGTCTGCATGGGTTTCCTCCAGGTGCTCCAGTTTCCTCCCACAGTCCAAAGATGTATAGGCCAGGTGGATCGGCCATGCTAAATTGCCCGTAGTGTTCAGAGGTATGTGGGTTATGGGGGATGGTCTGGGTGGGATGCTCCAAGGGGTGGTGTGGACTTGTTGGGCCAAAGGACCTGTTTCCATACTGTAGGGAATCTAATTTAATCTAATCTAATCTAATCTACCACCCTCAGTCTTCTATTGGTCAGCCAGTTTTGTATCCAGACAGCCAAATTTCCCTGAATCCCATGCCTCCTCACTCTTGAATAAACCTACCATGTGGAACCTTAACAAATGCCTTGCTGACATCCATACACACCACATCCATTGCTCTACCTTCATCAATGTGTTTTGTCAAATCCTCAAAAAAGACAATAAGGCTTGTGAGGCATGACGTGCCCCTCACAAAGCTATGCTGACTATTTCTAATCAAACTGTGCTTTTCCAAATAATCATAAATACTATCTCTCAGAATCCTCTCCAATAATTTGTCCACCACAGAAGTAAAACTGACCAGTCTGTAATTTCCAGGATTATCGCTATTCCCTTTCTTGAACAAGGGAATAACATTTGCCATCTTCCAATCAATTGGCACTACTCCAATGGACAGTGAGGATGCAAAGATCATTGTCAAAGTGGCAGCAATCTCTTCCCTCACTTCCTGTAGGAACCTTGGGTATATCCCTTCTGGCCTAGGGGATTATCTATCCTCATGATTTTCAAAATTTCTCACACATCCTCCTTCCTAACATCAACCTGTTCAAGCAAATCTGCCTGTTATGGTCCCTCTCACCGGTGAATACCGAAGCAAAGTATTTATTAAGGACCTCTCCTACCTCCTCTGACTGCACGCACAAGTTCCCTCCACTATCCTTGATCAGCCGTACCCTCACTCTGGCCATCCTGCTTTTCCTTACATAAGCATAGAAAGCCTTGGGATTTTCCTTTGTCCTACATGTCAAGGTTTTCTCATACCTGCTTCTACCTTTCCTAAGTCCATTCTTTAGTTCCTTCCTGGCTACCTCATAGCTCTCTCGAGCCCTGTCCGATCCTTGCTTCCTCAACATTATGTAAGCTGCCTTCTTTTCTTGAATAGATGTTCCACATGTCTTGTCATCCACGGTTGCTTCACCTTACCATCGCTTCCTTGCCTCAGTGGGACAAACCTGTCCAGTACTTGTAGCAACTGCTCCCTAAACAGCCTCCACATTTCTATCATGCATTTTCCCCAAGAACATCTGATCCCAATTGGTGCTCCTTAGTTCTTGCCTAATAGCATTGTAATTCTCACTCCCCCGGTTAAATACTAGAGTCATGGAGAGGGATAGCAGCAGACAGAATGGGAAAGTAAAGGTCAGGGATTTGTGATCACCAGCTCCAAAATGTTCTCCCACCAAAAGATGTGACACCTGGCCTAGTTTGTTGCCAAGCACCAAATCCGATATGGCCTCGCCTCTAGTTGGCCTATCTGCATACAGGTTCCTTTCTACTCTGTTTCAATCACGTGCAATACCCATGGCAGCTCCCTGTGGCCCAGATATTCTGCTAGCTTGAATTTTCATTCTGATCCGACGCCCACTGTGGCTACATTGCTCTAATGAAGCTCAACAGATGCTTGAAGAACAGCATGTCATTTTTTTATTGAAAAACCTCGTGAAGCTTCAGATACAACACTAACTTCAGAAACATAACCACTACCCCTAACTGCTAGAATGTAGAGCAGAATATCATGAAAAGAGCAGGTTTGGTCCTTCCATTAGCTGAAGATGTTTTTGGGGTTGTGATATCATAACATTAGCCATAATTGGCAAACTTCAGTCAAGACGATCATTGTTTTGTGGGAGCTGCTGAAAATGATTACTCTGTTACCATTTGTATCTCCTCTCAACATTAAAAAAAATTGTCACATAATTATTCCATTTTGCCTGACAAATTCTTTTCTTTGAATATTTCATCATTCGTATCTTCTAACACATCACAGATTTTCCCTTCCTTCTTTCCTACCCTTCCCAACTTGCTGGGCTTCAGTGCCTGATTAAAGCTTATTACCTCTCAGACTTTTCCTAGTTCTGATGGAAGGTCAATGAAAGAAAACATTGACTGTTTCCCTTTCCATAGATGCTGCCTGGCCTGCTGAGTATTTGCAGTATTTTCTTCTTTCTATTGTAATGGTGTATTTAAATAAAACTGCAACTTACGTTTAAGCTAAAAAAAAATCCACATTGTGTTATGTGCACTTTCACATGCTTGCACTAACCTTGGAATGATACTCCTGTTCCAATCTTGAATCTGATGTTGCAACCTGTTTGTACTTGCTTATTTTCATTTTCATTTGGCGTGTCCTCTCTTCCACATCCATTGCACCTATGGATAGAGTCAAGTTAAACAGTCAACTTGCAATTGTCAGTTACGTTTGACTATTACTATTGTTTCACTGGTACTGGTGAGTGTGTCCAATCAAAGTTCATTGTTGAATCTAAAAGTGGGACTTGGGATTGGACAAAATTATATTTTAAAAATTCAATGGGCTCAAAGATTTTCTTTCAAACTACAAGAGTTTTTGGTAGCATTAAAAATAGATTATTAACAAGATAAAGCAACAAAATGGTTTTGTTCCTTAAATGAAAAGAATTTAGATTGCACAGCTGAAGAAAGTCTCTCAAGGTATAAACTGCAAATGGGCCACTGAATTGGCATAGATACAACAGAATGGAGGTTGTGTCTATTGGGCCTCAGAGGCAGATCATCCGAAATCTCAGTGGGAAAGCTCACTCAATTATTAAAGGAGACATTCCCCTTCTAACACAGTGCCACTGGGGCATCTGCATTGTCATCTCAGCACCTTGCCACATCATGGACTTAAAGGTGACATAAGCTGGTGTGTCTGAAGTCAGTTAAGCATGAAAAATTAGGGCAAAAGGATTTCCATTACTTGCTTGACAGTCTGCAAATAGCATTGGACCTCTCTTTAATTTAATGCCAATTGAACATCTAATTGTAGCTTCTACATACGCCTGAAACAATACCGAGTAACCAAAAACAGGATACAGGCATGAATTTTGTAAGAATTCCCAGAAGCTTGTCAGTCCTACCACTCTTGGCCACTGTCAAAGCAGGTTTTTAAGACAGTGCAGTGGCAGGCAAAAGGTGCCCCTCCAGCGGTTTATCTTCTTTAAGTGAGAGAAGAGTGTCAACTTGCAATGAAGTGAATTCTACAGCAAGTTCCTCCTTTTTTGCCACTGCATCTCATTTCTGAAGCCAAATACCCCATGCAATAGCTACGCTCCCACATCAAAGGGACATCAATTTTAGGAACTTCTATAACATCGGACTCAGGAACAGTGTGCTCTTAAGTGTGTGCTTCTGTGAATGCAGGTTATTGCTGAGCCAAGCTGTTTCCTGGTAGCTTTGGAAACAAAATCAACACATTATGACACTCACCACACTGCCTGGGCAACAGAGCTGAAAACAATTGCTGAACTAAACTGTCTGGCTCATTACGATCTTATTACCATAACACTCAAAGAAATTAACCTTAATGGTGAATTTGGTATGTAGGTTCAATAATTTTGTGTCCGCTCCACATCTTGCTTGTTCTGCAAACTGACCAGATCTTAATTTTGGGCTGAAAATGACGTCATTTAGACTGTGTACAGTTAGGACTGAGTAGAGCATTTATGTACATGAGAAAGGAAAGATTCTAGAGACTTATGATCGAACTCTGTTATGGTTAATCATTTAAAAAGCCATCACTTAGAAAGGCAATATTGATTTTGACTCTGACGATCCACATTACATTTGGATCCAAGGGTGTAATTTGAGGCCCCTGTGTGGATGTGGCAGGATGATGGGAAGAAGTGCAACTAATTAGGTCATCTCCTTAGCAACTATGGGTGAGAAACTCTATTGGGAACTTTCTTGACTCATCTGTAATTAAGGCTATTGGGTGATTAATTCATGGTCCATTAAGGGCATCAGTGGCTGGTTTCCAAACTACAAAGCCTGTCTGCCTGGTTAGGGAAAGTTCCACTTGTCGCAATCTGGGATCTGGGACAAATGAGCTGAGACAGCAGACAAGGGAATGGTCACAAAAAGCCAATACCCCCCCTTGCCAGCAACCTTTGAAGTACCTGTTAGTGCAACCCTGCTCTGTGGGAAGCTAAAGCAAAGATGCACTTTTTGGCCATTGAGTTATCTGAAGACTGTCCCCAACGGTCCATAGGATCCAGAATTTGCCAGCCTCTAAATGACTGTCAGCTTCTGGTGAGCTGGGACTCTGTCATGTTATGTGGTTGACCAAGCAACTTGCTGGCCTTCTCTGAACAAGCAGTTTGGAGCCAATTCGACATGCTTCCTTGGTGGTGAGTGGCAGCGAGTTAGTAATATTTAACACACCTGTCTCCAAATGTAGACAGTAAGTTAATGATCATAGCCCTAAAACGCCTACTGTCAGAGAGGAGAGAAATATAAATTTCTGGTGGGAAGCCAGGAATTTGAGTAGGAACAAGCTATGGCCAAATCTGTGGCAACTACCTGAGAAAGGATGTTCTGACGCTGGAGTGAGTGCAGCAAATGATCACTACGACTAATGTATGAAGGCAGACTGGATAAGTTAGGACCATATTCACTGGAGTTTAAAAGAATGAAAAGATATCTTATTTTTATAGAAACCTTAAGGCCTGGTATTCCAACCGGAACTCCATCAACGAACTCTGAATTGGACACTGCACAAATCACCGAGATACAAAACTCGAAGTAATACCAGCCACCCCGACAAAGCAAGATACATAAACAAGCGGGACTGAACATCGACATTTCACTGGAGGCGCACTGACGATGTTACTTAGCAGGGTGACGAAACATTCTCAACGAAACCCACTGACTTGGCACGCATGTCTACAACCACATTAACACTGTTACTCTCTTGATACATGATGCCATATCTTCTGAAGTACAAACAAATTAGTCACAGAAGGAAATCAAAGAAAGAATAGTGAAGAAAGGATTTTTTTAAAGTTTAAAATCTGGAGAACAATTTATCACCTGCAGCTCAAACTCAACAATCTCAACTGTTCACTCCCTGAGATGATGAGGATTAATATCTTGAGGCCCATGGAAAAGTCAGAGAGCTTCTGACTTGGAGAGGTAAAGGAAGAGCTGGGGAAAACACCATTAGTAGTAAAGATCAGGATCCTAACAGGGCACCAGAACCTCCAGCAAGTGTAGATGACAAAGACTGAAGGAGCAGCCAAGGCTTGGAGGAGAAAAGTCTCCGGGGCAACAAAAAGGGAGATAAAGCTACTACAGAGCTAGCATCCTTTTTTTGGGAAATTGTGGACATTTAAATTGCTCATAAGGGCCTTATCATCCACTTTTCACTTGACAATACTAAGGAGTAGCAGTCAGAAGGGAAATCGTGGGAAAACCTAGGGCCTGTTTACAGTATTATTAAAGTACAGCAATACACGAAGGAGCAAGACAGGACTTTGAGAACAGTGAGGTAGTAACAGGATTCACTGTATGATTCATCTAGTATTCTGTACCCACAATCTCATGGACTTCACCTGGGATCATGAAAATAAAATAATTCTCCCCACTAACACATCCATTAGCAGTTTACACTTATAGGCAGGTTGGCGGAAGGAAGCTTCTGCCCAGTCAACAAGACATCCCTCTCAGGATATGACATAAATGACTGAGATATAAAAGTTTATTGCACTCTTCATTTTCAGAGCCAATGCTCTTCAGGTAGTCCCTGGCCCATTGCTCATTTTGGTGAAACACATCCTTATATTGTCCTCCCATTATTATATCCATTGAATATTCCTCGTCTATAAATCAGAAGACAGTAATATCATGTATGGGGCTGGTCAGCTTAGGTGGCTAGTGTGTAGGGTTTAGCTTAACACCAAAATCATGGAATCTACCAATGTTCTGCTTCATGTAAACCGGGGAACTGCTTCCTTCTGCCACCCTCAAGAACAGAAAAGCAATGGCAAACAATCACTGACCAAAAAATGCAAACAAAAGACTCAAGGTGAAGTACAAATAGATAAAGATCCAAGGACAGACTTTGACAGACTACATGCGAAACACAGTAAATGTTCTATATCTACAAACAATGTCTCACTATTAGGGGAGATCATAGAATCATAGAATCCCCAGAGTGTGGAAACAGGCCCTTTGGCCCAAAAAATCCACAGCAACCCAACCCAGACCCATCCCCCTACAAGCCAATGAATCCACACGTCCCTGAACACTACGGGCAATTTAGCATGGCCAATCCGCCTAGCCTGCATTTCTTTAGACAGTGGGAGGAAACCAGAGCACCTGGAGAAACTCAGGCAGACACAGGGAGAATGTGCAAACTTCACACAGCCATTCACCTGATGGTGGAATCAAACTTGGGTCCCTTGCGCCGTGAGGCAGCAGTGCTAACCACTGAGTCAATGCGCTACCCCTAAGATGATTTTAATCCAGAGGCCCAGGTAATGTTCTGAGGACATAGGTTCAAAACCTACAATGGCAAGTGGTGGAATTTGAATTCAATGAAAATCTGGAATTAAGAGTCTAAACGATTGTTGGAAAAATTCATCTAGTTCACCAATGTCCATTAGGAAGGGAGACTGCCATCCTTTCCTGCTGTGATCCACAGCAAGGTGGTTGACTCTTAACTGATCTCTGGGCAATTAGAGGTGGGCAATAAATGCTTAGCTAGTGACACTCTCATTTTGTGAATGAAAAAAAAAATGCCGTCATCTACCTTGCATTGATTCCCCCTCCTTCATTTCACATAGGTACAATAAATACCTGTTGAGAATACAATATTTGATACTGAGACCCTCTTCTTAAAGGTGGAGGAAAGAACTTTCCAGTAGTCATAGTCCAAGAGACAAAGCTTTGGAAACTCTCAAATCCAAAAATTTCCTGTGGAAGTTTCTACTCGTTCCACATGCTAGGTTCCAGCAGAATATTAGAATATTTGAGTAAAAGTATTCAACCGAATTAGGCTATACAATTACTGGTTACCACTGAAATGAACAGAGCATAGTTTAACATTTGAATTCCTTAATACAAGACGTCCAGCTTGGGGCATCAAACTCTAGCAATATAGTCCTTGAAAAGCATAGAAGTCACACCAGTTTGAATTAATGTTTATATTCAGTTGTTCCAATCCTTTAGCTTGAAAATTTTGGTTAAAGGCACTTTTAGTCACTGCTGATCTGTTCATATACTTGACAAATTAATGTACAAGGAAGTAAACTTCAATGACGTCCTGAATGTTCACAATATGTACTTTCATGGTGCACAAAGAAAACAGCGTAGACAGCCGTGCTCCAGAACAAATGTTTGCTTCCCTGCAATTGAGCTACTCTTAAGCAGTATAAATATAACTGTACAAGGTACTTAAACAGCGAAGTCTGTTGTTCAATTTATTTTCTTTCACTTGTGTGCCAAAGAAAATGTTGAAAAACTGTTCCATCTGTCGGATTACAGCATTATTTGATCATATCATATTTTATCATAGAGATCAAACATTGACAACACATCTCAAGCAAATAGGTTAAAATCAAACTGAAGACCACTCCATGCAACAATAAACAACAAAAAATTCGATACTAGAAATCAAAACACAAAACCAAATTTGGCAGGTCAGGTCTTCTTTGTGAAGAGATCTGAATCCTTCCTAAACCTGGCATGGGTGTGTTGTTCATTTTGCGTGCTCAACAGTAGCATTGTCAACTTACAATACCTAAGTAAATATTTACCTGACTTGTTGAGTATACCCAGCACTTTCTATTTTTGTTCCAGATGATATAATTAGCTTTATGAAGCATGTTTTGCATTTTATATCTTAATGCTGTTAGAGTTGACAGAGTATTGAAAGGGAAGTAAAAATCTTTCAGGGAATCATCAACAAAGCTACTCAGTAATACCTTTTTAATTAATACATGATATTCTGAGTAAACTGTTAACAATATGGTAACTTAGTCAATATGCTGTATATGGACACTGAAAACAGCTGGTGGGTTTCTTTCAGAACGGCTCATGCTATAACCATATCTAACTGATAATTTTCCTGCTAGATACAATATAATGTCAAATCTTCACTGTACGACTTCTGTTGATGCTTATAACTTAGTCATTGATCAATTCATGTTTATCTATAAGAAAACTGGGGATAGGAATTCACAGTTGGGAACAAATTTTTCACTTAGATGGGCTAAATAGGTAATATCCTTTTACATCTCTTTACAGCAGGGCGTAATATCTGAAACTCTGACTCACATTCCTGATGAAAGATAGCTCTTTATCCTAAAATACCGTAATTTAGCACAACTTTGAAAATTTTGTTTTAAGCAGTCACATAAATTTGAGCAACATACCAAATGCTCAAAAGTTGCCAGTCTGAAACCCTGCAAAAATTCTGTTTATCGATGTTGAAGGATTAACATCTGGAGCTTACCCAAACAGGCTAAATAACTCAATTAATACAGCTTGTTAAAGTTGATAATGTTTCCCAAAATCAGTGTCTTTCGACCTCAAACCACTAATCCATTGGTAGACTTGGCTTTTCTTGCAACTGCAATTGAGCTACTCTTAAGCAGTACAAATATAACTGTACAAGGCACTTAAACAGCAAAGTCTGTTGTTCAATTTATTTTCTTTCACTCATCCATAGTGCATAACAGGCTTACAATTTCAGTTTGTTCTGAACATACCAAGGGCTTTTACTAACCACGTTGCTTTATTTGAAGCAACATCTTTGTCCACTCCAATCAAGGTCACTTATGCCAGAAAGATTGTACACAAGGAAGGGAGGAAGACACCTAGGTGATAATTTTCCAGCACACTAGTACGTATGGTAACAGTGGGTATACCCATAAGACGATAAAATGTAGGAGCAGAAATAGGCCATCAAGTCTGCTCTGCCATTCAATGATATTCCAGTTGATCTGATAATCCTCAAATCCACATTCCTGCCTTTCCCCCTTAACTCTTGAAACCCATAATGTTTAAAATTCTGTCTATCTCAGTCTTGAATATACTTAATGACATACCCTTGATAGCCATCTGTGATAAAGAGTCCAACAGATATTTGACCCTCATGGCAGGCTTGCACAAAAGGAGAAGTCACATGGTATCAGGGGTGAGCTGGCAAGATGGATACAGAACTGGTTTAGTCATAGGAGACATAAGGTAGCAGTGAAAGGATGCTTTTCAGAACGGATGGTTGTGATGAGTGTGTTCGAGAGGGATTAGTGTTTGGACCTGCTTGCTGTTTGTGGTCAACGTAAGTAATTTGGAGGGAAATGTGGCTGGTTTGTTTTCACTGGAATGCAGGAGGTTGAGAGGTAACCTGATTGAAGTTTATAAGACTGTGAATGCCACGGATAGAGTGAAAAATATGAGGCTTTTCCCAGGGTGAAGGGGTCAATTATACTAAGGGACACAGGTTCAAGGTGTGGGTTGAGGGGCAAGTTTTTCACAAAAATGGTGGTGAGTCCCTGGAATGTCCTCCCAGCGGTGGTGGTGGAAGCAGATACAATAGCAGCATTCAAGAAGCACCCAGACAGTTACATGAATAGGAAGGGAATCAAGAGATACTGATTCTGTAAGTGAAGACAGTTTTAGTGTGGAAGGGCTAAATGTGTCAGCCTAGGCTTGGAAGGCTAAAAGGCCTGTGCTGTTTTGTTCCTTGCTGTTAGAAAAGAAATTCCTCCTTATCTCAATCTTAAATGTGTGACCCTTAATTCTGAGATTATGCTCTCTGGTCCTAGACTCTCCCAAAGGAGAAACAACCTCTCGACATCTACTGTCAACTCTCCTAAATGTTTTGAATGATTCAAAAAGGCTTCCTCTCATTCTTTCAAATTCCAAGTATAGGGCCAATCAACACAACCTCTCCTCACAAGACAATCCTCCCCAAACCTGGTATCAGCTTATGTATGAAGGCACTTATTTAGACCTTCCAGCTAGATGTAACTCTCTTTAAGTATCTAAGACCTAGATCTGTTTCACAGAGGGAAAATAGACGAACACTTTCTATTTTCTATTCTGCTCCGTTACCATGTTCTTCCCCCAATAGCACTGTTTCTAGCAAATAAAAACACACACCTGAGATGCATTCTTAATGATATGAAGCCCCACCAGACGTTTGGAGATGTGATATCCAACTTTGACCTGTACTTCATAAAGGAACACAGTCAGGGGCCAAGGTTCACACTAGAAATAAGATCTGTATATACACTAAAACTTGTGAATGTTTGGAGTCATCATTTTTTAAAGCCACTTTTTAAATAAGTGCATGAATAATGCACGTTTCACAAATTTTTCCATGCATATAATAAAAGGTCGCATGTAGACTAGAGTATAACAGCATTCTTTAGAATGTAGTTACAGAATTGTAGGAGAATCAGAACCATTTTGGTCAGAGGGGTTGGAACATGTTGGGCTGTCAAAGGCTAATTGAGAAGGTAGCAACTCATTGGCTTCAAATACTCAGAACCATGATTTAGTTTCAGTACTCTTAGACTGACACTAAATACCTTGAAATCTATCATTGTGTTGGGTGTCATCAGTCTCCTCATGAAACTAACAGAAGCTTTTCTTGTGCCTGTGGAAGATGTAATCATTGTCAATGCTCAGGTAGCCAGTTACAACAGCATCTGTATCAAGGAATGTAGAGTTAAAGATACTGATCTTCTCCAAGTCCGGCCTATTTGGCAGTTCTTCAAAAATAACAATGTCAGGATTACTGCTCCAAATTCAACTTACAGTAATTTTTGTCAGTACAGGTATAGGTGTAGGCAGTTATCACATATACAGCAGTCCTCCCTTGCTGGCTTCCTTGCAGGAACAGGCAATTTAAAACCCTGCCACAGCTCATGTTAGGCTGTGTAGGCACTGCGGAACTAGCTCGCATGGCAATTAAATAAACCTAGTTTATGGGTGGTGGGATGGTGATTGCAGGGAGGTGCTAGAAACCTTGACAAGGGCATTCCCTCTGCCAGTTAGGAACCTTACTCTGTCAATCAGGGCACCCACAGGGGGGGTGCGATAAAATGTAGCAGATGACAAGGCATCACATTACACACAAAATTCTGCCCACAAACTGTTTTTCTCTCTACAGATTCCAGCCAGACTTGCTTAGTATTTCTCGTTCTCTCTGATTTTATTGGTATAGAGTTAATGGGCTGAATAGCCTTTTTTGTGGTGTAACATTCTATCTAATTTACGCCGAGAAACTACATGCACAGTGACAACACCAGAAAGTGTTTCTAAGTAGAATTAATAAAGCATGGTATGCTCTGAACTCCAATATGGCAAAGTTTTCAGAGTAATCAGTGCCATTTCACTGTTTGTGAAGAAAAACAAGTGGCAAAAATGTGAGGATAAAAAAAAAATCTTTTGGGTTCTTTTAATTAAGATTAAATACTCACCATCTCGTCTTGGTTTATTTCAAAGTGATTTTTTAATTCCAGGATCAAAAAAAAGTTTGACAAAATTTCTTGCATATGTTAAAGGCATATCCATACAATACTGGATAACAAAGTGTGAAGCTGGATGAACACAGCAGGCCAAAGCAGTATCTCAGGAGCACAAAAGCTGACGTTTTGGGCCTAGACCTTTCATCTAGGGTCTGCTTGGCCTGTTGTGTTCATCCAGCTTCACACTTTGTTACCTTGGATTCTCCAGCATCTGCAGTTCACATTATCTCTCTCTCCATACAATACTGCTTCTTTTGTACCACCCTTGTTCAATTAGAATGCTGAGAGACGGGGGTCCATTAAGCTGACTCCTTGTGTTTGGCCATTTTATGCACCTCACTGGGCCTGGCTGAAGACTCACTGGACTGAAACTTCAGTATTTTCATTAAATGCAAGTTGTATTTAATTTTTTGGAGGATTTCTCAGTGTGAGGCCAAGTGAGACTTTTCACTGTATCTAACCAAACTCATTTAATTAACAACCCACCCTTGGCGTCCCTCACATTGAATTCCATCCTTCATTTTACCATACACTGTTTCCAGAACAACTTGCCAGTTACTGGATATCTTCTGAAAGATTGGCATCTCGTGCCTGTCCCATCTAACAAAGACCACTACGGACCTTAATAGAACATAGAACATAGAAAAGTACAGCACAGTACAGGCCCTTCGGCCCACGATGTTGTGCCATAGAATAATCCTAATCCAAAAATAAAATAACCTAACCTACATTCCCCTCAATTCACTGCTGTCCATGTGCATGTCCAGCAGTCACTTAAATGTCACTAATGACTCCGCTTCCACGACTACTACTGGTAAACTATTCCATGCGCTCACAACTCTCTGGGTGAAGAACCTCCCTCTGATGTCTCCTCTCTACCTTCCTCCTAACACCTTAAAACTATGACCTCTTGTGGCAGTCAATCCTGCCCTGGGGAAAAGTCTCTGGCTATCGACTCTATCCATGCCTCTCATTACCTTGTACACCTCGATCAGGTCACCTCTCTTCCTCCTTCTCTCCAGAAAGAAAAGTCCGAGCTCAGTCAACCTCTCCTCGTAAGACAAGCCCTCCAGTCCAGGCAGCATCCTGGTAAACATCCTTTGCACCTTCTCCAAAGCCTCCACATCTTTCCTACAATAGGACGACCAGAACTGGACACAATATTCCAGGTGTGGTCTCACCTGGGTTTTGTAGAGCTGCAGCATAACCTTGCAGCTCTTAAACTCGATCCCCCTGTTGAGAAAGCCAAAACACCATATGCTTTCGTAACAACCTTATCCACTTGGGTGGCAACTTTGAGGGAGCTATGCACTTGAACACCAAGATCCCGCTGTTCCTCCACACTGACGAGAATCCTGCCTTTAATCCTATATTCAGCATTTAAGTTCAACCTTCCAAAATGCATCACTTCGCATTTATCCAGGTTGAACTCCATCTGCTATTTCTCAGCCCAGCTCTGCATTCTGTCAATGTCTCGCTGAAAACCTGCAATAGCCCTCGATACTATCAACGGCACCTCCAACCTTTGTGTCATCAGCAAACATACTAACCCACCCCTCAACCTCCTCATCCAAGTCATTTATAAAAACTACGAAGAGCAGAGGCCCAAGAACAGAGCCCTGTGGGACACCACTCAGCACTGACCTCCAGGCAGAATACTTACCACCTACAACCACTCTCGGCCTCCTGTCAGCCAACCAATTCTGAATCCAGACAGCCAAATCACGCTGTATCCCATACCTCCTGACTTTATGAATGAGCCTGCTGTGGGGAACCTTACCAAATGCCTTGCTGAAGTCCATGTACACCACATCCACTGCTCGACCCTCGTCAACCTGTCTCGTTACTTCCTCAAAGAACTCAATAAGATTTGTAAGGCATGACCTGCCCCTCACAAAGCCATGCTGACTCCCTTTAATCACACTATGCTTTTCCAAATAGTCATGAATCCTATCCCTCTGAATTCTTTCTAAAACCTTGCTGACCACAGACGTAAGACTGACTGGTCTGTAATTTCCAGGGATTTCCCTATTCCCTTTCTTGAAAAGAGGAACAACATTTGCCTCCCTCCAATCTTCTGGTACGACTCACATGGATAATGAGGAAGCAAAGATCTTCGCCAGTGGCTTAGAAACCTCCTTTCTCGCTTCCCGGAGCAACCTAGGATAAATCCGGTCTGGCCCTGGGGACTTATCAACCTTAATGTTTGCAAAAATTTCCAGCACATCAACTTCCTCAATCTTGATCTGTTCAAGCCTGTTTTCCTGCTCCTCAAAGTTCTCATTCACAACAAGGTCCCTTTCCTTAGTGAAAACCGAAGCAAAAATCTCATTTAGGGTTTCCTCTATCTGCTCAGACTCCACACACAAGTTCCCTATGCTATCCCTGATCGGCCCTACCTTCTCCCTGATCATTCTCTTATTCCTCACGTATGAGTAAAATGCCTTTGGGTTCTCCCAAATCCTTCCTGCCAAACCTTTTTCGTGCCCCCTCCTGGCCCTCCTCTGTTCACTTTTGAGCTACTTCCAAGCAAGCCTGTAATCCTCTGAAGCTGTGCTAGACCCTTGCTTCCTCCACCTTACGTACGCTGCCTTTTTCTTTCTGACAAGAAGCACCTCTGTACCCGTCATCCAAGGCTCCTTAATCTTATCCCTCCTTGCCAGTCTCAGAGGAACAAATTTATACATCACTCGCAACAACTGCTCCTTAAACAGCCTCTACATGTCTGCTGTGCCCTTTCTGTGGAACAACAGCTCCCAATCTGTACTTCCCAACTCCTGTCTGATAGCGTTATAGTTTCCTTTACCCCAGTTAAATATCTTCCCATTGTAACTGCTCCTATCCCTTTCCATGGCTATGGTAAATGTGAGGCTGTTGTGGTCACTGTCGCCAAAGTGTTCTCCTACCACGAGATCTGACACCTGTGCTGGCTCATTGCCGAGCACCAAATCCCAAATGGCCTCTCCCCTCATCAGCCTGTCCAAATACTGAGTAAGGAAACCCTCCTGAACACACCTGACAAAAACGGCTCCATCAAAACCATCTGCACTAAGTAGGTTCCAATCTATATTGGGAAATTTGAAGTCACCCATAACAACAACCCTGCTATGTTTGCACTTTTCAACAATCTGCCGGCTAATGAGTTGTTCGATCTTCCATCTGCTATTTAGGGGTCTGTAGAAAACCCTCAGTGAGGTGAGTGCTCCCTTGCTGTTTCTAACTTCCACCCATACTGACTCAGTCGACAAACCTTCCTCGGCAACCTCAGCCCATACCACCTCAGTAGACAAATCCTCATCAAAGGTTCTTTCAGCCAGCGTTATACTGTCCTTGACCAACAAAGCCACACCTCCCCCTCTTTTACCACCTTCCCTGACCTTAATGAAAGATCTAAACCCTGGAACCTGCAACATCCATTCCTGACCCTGCTCTATCCATGTCTCCGAAATGGCCACAACATTGAAGTCCCAGGTACCTATCCAAGCTGCAAGCTCACCTACCTTATTCCGGATACTCCTGGCATTAAAGTAGACACATTTCGATCCAGCTTGCTGTCTGCCAACACACTCCTGTGACAGTGAGGTCCTGACCATGTCCTCCCTATGCTCATCCTCCTGTGTACTAGGACTACAACTCAGTTTCCCATCCCCCTTCTGAGCTAGTTTAAATCCAGCCAAATAGCCTTAATTCACCTTATTAAGGGATTAGACACTCTGGAGGCAGGAAGCATGTTTCCGCTGATGGGTGAGTCCAGAGCCAGAGGACACAGTTTAAAAATAAGGGGTAAGCCATTTAGAACAGAGTTGAGGAAAACTTCTCCACCCAAATCCCAAAGCCTTTTATTCATATATAAAGAGCAAGAGGGTAACTAGAGAAAGGATTGGCCCACTTAAGGACAAAGAAGGAAAGTTATGTGCTGAGTCAGAGAAAATGGGTGACATTCTTAACGAGTACTTTGCATCGGTATTCACCAAGGAGAGGGACAGGACGGATGTTGAGGTTAGGGATAGATGTTTGCTTACTCTAGGTCAAGTTGACATAAGGAAGGAGGAAGTGTTAGGTATCCTAAAATACATTAAGGTGGACAAGTCCCCAGGTCCGGATGGGGTCTACCCCAGGTTACTGAGGGGCGCGAGAGAGGAAATAGCCGGGGCCCTAACACATATCTTTGCAGTGTCCTTAGACACGGGTGAGGTCCTGGAGGACTGGGGACTTGCTAATGTTGTCACCTTGTTTAAGAAGGGCAGCAAGGGATAATCCAGGTAATTATCGACCGGTGAGCCTGACGTCAGTGGTAGGGAAGCTACTGGGAAAGATACTGAGGGATAGGATCTATTCCCATTTGGAAGAAAATGGGCTTATCAGTGATAGGCAACATGGTTTTGTACAGGGAAGGTCATGTCTTACCAACTTAACAGAATTCTTTGAGGACGTGACAAAGTTGATTGATGAGGGAAAGGCTGTAGATGTCATATACATGGACTTCAGTAAGGCATTTGATAAGATTCCCCATGGAAGGCTGATGGAGAAAGTGAAGTCACATGGGGTCCAGGGTGTGCTAGCTAGATGGATAAAAAACTGGCTGGGCAACAGGAGACAGAGGGTAGTAGTAGAAGGGAGTTTCTCAAGTTGGAGACCTGTAACCAGTGGTGTTCCACAGGGATCTGTGCTGGGACCACTGTTGTTTGTGATGTATGTAAATGATTTGGAGGAAGGTGTAGGTGGTCTGATCAGCAAGTTTGCTGATGACACTAAGATTGGTGGAGTAGCTGATAATGAAGGGCACTGTCAGAAATTACAGCAGAATATAGATAGATTGGAGAGTTGGGCAGATAAATGGCAGATGGAGTTCAATCCGGGCAAGTGCGAGGTGATGCATTTTGGAAGATCAAATTCAATGGTGAACTATACAGTAAATGGAAAAGTCCTACGGAAAATTGATGAACAGAGAGATCTGGGTGTTCAGGTCCATTGTTCCCTGAAGGTGACAACGCAGGTCAATAGGGTGGTCAAGAAGGCACATGGCATGCTTTCCTTCATTGGGTGGGGTATTGAGTACAAGAGTTGGCAGGTCATGTTGCAATTGTATAGGACTTTGGTTCGGCCACATTTGGAGTACCGTGTACAGTTCTGGTCACCACATTACCAAAAGGATGTGGATGCTTTGGAGAGGGTGCAGAGGAGGTTCACCAGGATGTTGCCAGGTATGGAGGGTGCTAGCTATGAAGAGAGGTTGAATAGATTAGGATTATTTTCATTAGAAAGATGGAGATTGAGGGGGGACCTGATTGAGGTCTACAAAATCATGAGGGGTATAGACAGGGTGGATAGCAAAAAGCTTTTTCCTCAGAGTGGGGGACTCAATTACTAGGGGTCATGAGTTCAAAGTGAGAGGAGGAAAGTTTAAGGGAGATATGCGTGGAAAGTTCTTTACACAGAGGGTGGTGGGCACCTGGAACGCGTTGCCAGTGGAGGTGGTAGACGCAGGCACGTTAGCGTCTTTTAAGATATATTTGGACAGGTACATGGATGGGCAGGGAGCAAATGGACACAGACCATGAGAAAATAGATGACAGGTTAGACAGAAGATCTTGATCGGCGCAGGCTTGGAGGGCCGAAGGGCCTGTTCCTGTGCTCTAGGTTTCTTTGTTCTTTGTTCACAGAGTGGTGGATATATGGAATGCTCTTCCCCAGAAGGCAGTGGAGGCCAAGTCTCCGGATACTTTCAAGAAAGAGATGGGTAGAGCTCTTCAAGATAGTGCAATCAAGGGTTATGGGGATAAGGCAGAAACAGGATACTGATTGTGGATGATCAGGCCTGATCATAATGAATGGTGGTGGTGCTGGCTCGAAGGGCCGAATGGCCTATTCTTGCACCTATTGTCTATTGACCCAGACAAGAGTGACTGAACTGGTGTTACCCCTCACCAGCGACCTACTGGCACAGCAGCCACAAAGCCATACTACTCACAGCTGCATTCCATCTAAACTGCCTTTCCAGGTCACTGCTACTCTGTCCTCAATTCCGGCTATAAACCTGAATCTTGTTATTGTCCAGTTGGGGCACATCACATACAGGCATGTGACAACATTATACACTTTGCACTGTACTCCCATACTTGAGTACACATGACAATAAAATCTAAAAATCTAAATCTACTTGAGAACCATACACCCCCACCAGTACAGGTGTTATGAGATGATGTCACGAGCCATGGTGGTAGTGGGTATCCCTTGTCAACCAGTCAGCAGCTTTGCAAGGAACCTAGACCTGCAAACGCACGAAGTACATGAGAATGCTCCAAGATTCAGGAGTAATGGCAGCTGCCAGAGTACCAGGAACAGGTAACGGATCAGCTGGGCATTATTAGATTAGAATCCCTTCTTGTTGATGAATTCTGCAGTGTTGTGACAGGGCTGTCTCTGGGCTGCACATGTACAGTCAGAAGCATCCTACATTTGGGGGATAACAAGGTGTGGAGCTGGATGGACACAGCAGGCCAAGCAGCATCAGAGGAGCAGGAAAGCTGACACTTTGGATCTGGACCATTCTTCAGATTTATGGTGCTGCTTGGCCTGCTGTGTTCATCCAGCTCAACATCTTATCTCAGATTCTCCAGCATTGGCAGTTCCTACTATCTCTGCATTTGGGGGAAAACCAGGTAAGTTCCCTAATCATATTGCCCAGGCTGTATCACCAATCTCATTGTGGGGAAACAAAAGAAACCAGGGTGACCAATGTTACTGGTTACTCCTGATGCATTGTGGTGTATGCTGAGAGGTCTGATATAGATCGCTCATTACTCCTTGGAAGAAGCTAGTTATATTGAAATTCAAAGCAGCTGTCACCTTCAAGTCACTGGGAGAGGATTGCCTCGCACTCCTGCAGCCCTCGGTTCTAATTTATCATCCGACACAGTTGCATCAGTGTCCTGGGACATAATGTCAGTACAGACTTTATGTCTCACTCATCCCCAGAAAAATGAACTGGAGGCAGAAAACTCTGCAGTATTCCTAGTACAAGGGCCATGTGTCCATCGTTTATTCTGTTTCACTCTCAGCACGGTCTACAACTTGGCAAAAGTGACATGCCAGTTGACTGGCCAAAACATTCTATCAAACAGGCAAGGTTTGCTGCACTCCAACCACTTTCTCATTCCCAGACCAACATCAATCATTCAATCTTCCTCCCTTGTGGATAATCCCAAGTTATATTGGGGAAGAGGGAATAGCATACAGCATTGAAAGGCATGGTAACCATCTCCTTCACGTTTTTGTTCCTTCAACGTCCTCAAATCTACCAGACATACTTACGCCCTTTGAACTGAGACTGATTCTGTCCACTCTGATTTTTTGTCCATGTCATTTTCCAGCTGCAGTTAGTGTCTAGGGAGCAGCAAGTGATGGCAGGGAATACCACTTGCAGTCAGCATTGGGCTTTGCCCAATTATCAGTAATCTCCACACTTGCCAGGGAATACCACTCACAGTCAGCATTGGGCTTTGCCTGATTATCAGTAACCTCCACACTTGCCAAAAGGGCCTCTAAGTCTACATTTACTTCACACTACATCAAAAGGTTATTACCACCTATTCTGGCCCACTATGACCCCCATACTGTGGTGACCCACCAAATTGAACTTTACTTTTAACTATCCTCTCTGCCCCAAACTATGACCTTACACATCAATGCTACCTACCCTGCCCCTCTATGCATCCAATGTGAGGCCACAGGCACTGACCCCTCTATCACGTTCCCTGCTGTAGCCTATCATGTACTCCAAGGCTGTTGCACATACCTCCCTACCTCCTATGTATGTCTAGGATTCCCCCCATGTCCCCACCATCATCAGCCATGTCCCACTTCTACACAAGCCTGGGCAACCCCCGCCCCTTTCTCCTTGTATCTTCTTCAATGATTCATGAGGACGATACAATCATACAGCCACTGGATGTATTTGCTAAGATACCTGGTCTCTGACCAACTTCAACATGTAGCTGCTAGACCCAATTGACCAGAACCATGACAGCTGATGCTAAAGGACTGACTGTTATCCACTCCCCAAACTGTAGTTGAATACATCTAACTATGCCAGTTCTGAGTGGCTGGCTGACTGTAAACAATGTCCTCAACATTGTGTGCAGATTAACTCTGTAATTGACAGTACCAGGACTTGCCTGACAGTGACACTACCTTGACTGGACTGAGAACTAGCCCCCATCCTGTTCCTGACAAGGCTATATGGTTGAATTATTGTGCAGTGAGTTTGCTGTGTAGGCAGCTAGCACATGCTGCAGACAGTATATCAATGTGTCCCCACCCCCAGACAAATCCCTATCAACAAGCTGCCTGTTTGTGTCTACACAAAAAGCACCTTAATACTGATAGTCTTTAGCCTCTGGCTGAACCACCAATTCACTAACTGGTACAGCATGACAATGCAAAGCCAGGCATGGATGTAGGTAGGTGCAAAATGACTGAGTGTTAAGAGAGCATGTGAACAACCCTGAAGTGCAGCCTGGTCTAATCTGTGAATTGGGTGTTTTTCCCAGTGTGCAAAGTGTCCTTGCTGCAGCCGTTCAATGCTAGTTGCTGATGCAGCCTGCAATTCAGGTCTGTATTTATTAAGTGTTTTGCAAGTATATTGGAGAGATTTTACAATGCTCACAGGGGGTTGGCAAATATTAGATACCAATGTCTGTGGATGAAGGTTGTGTGTGACTGATTCCCATGGATTTGGCTTGAGGTGCAGTTTGGTGCTCAACAACATGGAGGGTCTTCACAGCCAGTGGTGAGCTGAAGTATCGATTCTGACTTTCATGCTAAGATTTCTCAATGTCTATTTTGTTCAGCATGTTTGGTAAAATAGAAAGCTGAATATTAAGCAGTTGAGCTGTGACACTAATGAGATATCCACCAAGGTATAATCTCCCTTAATTGACAAACTGCCAGTCAGAAGTATAATAGAAGTAGCAAGATGCTCCCATTGTTGAGATAGGCCTTGCTGGACTTCTCATTTGATTTTGTCACAAACCTTGCCATATCTCATGTTGCACAGACTCCTGTAAGATACTACCCATTGATTTTGCTTTCTTTGGATCCACATGTCTGCCATTGGGATGTGGCAGCAGCATTTAGCAGTGTACAAACCTAGAGATTATACAAACATGGTGCTCTGAAATCCCAATTAAAATAAATGCTTAAATATATTTAAATTATGCAGTTTAAAAAGGTAAGAGGCAATTTGACTGAAACATGCAAGATCCTGAGCTGTCTCAGCAGAGCAGATGTGAACTAAATGTTTCTTGTTGTGGGAGAATCTGGAATGAAAGAAGACTGTTTCAAAGTAAGGGTCACCAATTTAAGACAGATATGAGGGTTTTTCTTTCCTCACAAGAGGGACGAGTGTCTTTGGAACTCTCATTTTCCAAAAGATGGGGGAAGCAGGGTCCTTGAGTATTTTTAAGACAAGGTGAATGGATTCTTGATAAACAGAGGGTGGAAGATTATTAAGGGTAATATGGAGTGATCAGGAGGTGCTGAGTGATCTACACGTGCTCCTACCTCATTTGTAAAACATAAAGTCAATTTGATGTCCAGTTTAAAATCCAGATTGTAGTTCATCAGTAAAATGTTACAGGTCTGCCAATGATTTAAACACTGCTTGCAATCCAGCTCATCCTACCTGATTCCCAGATCTCTGCTTCTGCATCAATTTCCTCTAAATTTGTTAAAAAGACAGAAGATGGGGGGAGAAAGAATAAAGAATGTACATGGAAGCTTGCTGCATAAATTAAAATAATAAATAAAATTAGTATCTAACTTAAATGATGAGGAGGCTAAGCATGGCACAAAACATTGTAACAAGGGTTAAAGCTAGCATCAGGGAACAATGACCATATGAAAACTGAGCCAAAGAGACTACTTCCCTGCAGCAATATTTCTCTAATTTTATTATTAATTTCAGAAGTCTCTTGTCTGCAGTGCTGATTGACTCAATTGGCTGTAAGAAATAACAGTGGATCATATAAGAAAGGAAATAGGGAAATCCCCGGCAATTATAGACCGGTAAGTCTCACGTCTGTCGTCTGCAAGGTGTTAGAAAGGATTCTGAGGGATAAGATTTATGACCATCTGGAAGAGCATGGCTTGATCAAATACAGTCAACACGGCTTTGTGAGGAGTAGGTCATGCCTTACTAACCTTATCGAGTTTTTTGAGGATGTGACTAGAAAAGTTGATGAGGGTCGAGCTGTGGATGTGGTGTATATGGACTTCAGTAAGGCATTTGATAAAGTTCCCCATGGTAGGCTCATTCAGAAGGTCAGGAGGAATGGGATACAGGGGAACTTAGCTGCTTGGATACAGAATTGGCTGGCCAACAGAAGACAGCGAGTGGTAGTAGAAGGAAAATATTCTGCCTGGAAGTCAGTGGTGAGTGGGGTTCCACAGGGCTCTGTCCTTGGGCCTCTACCGTTTGTAATTTTTATTAATGACTTGGATGAGGGGATTGAAGGATGGGTCAGCAAGTTTGCAGACGACACAAAGGTCGGAGGTGTCGTTGACAGTGTAGAGGGCTGTTGTAGGCTGCAGCGGGACATTGACAGGATGCAGAGATGGGCTGAGAGGTGGCAGATGGAGTTCAACCTGGATAAATGCGAGATGATGCATTTTGGAAGGTCGAATTTGAAAGCTGAATACAGGATTAAGGATAGGATTCTTGGCAGCGTGGAGGAACAGAGGGATCTTGGTGTGCAGATACATAGATCCCTTAAAATGGCCACCCAAGTGGACAGGGTTGTTAAGAAAGCATATGGTGTTTTGGCTTTCATTAACAGGGGGATTGAGTTTAAGAGTCGTGAGATCTTGTTGCAGCTCTATAAAACTTTGGTTAGACCGCACTTGGAATACTGCGTCCAGTTCTGGGCGCCCTATTATAGGAAAGATGTGGATGCTTTGGAGAGGGTTCAGAGGAGGTTTACCAGGATGCTGCCTGGACTGGAGGGCTTATCTTATGAAGAGAGGTTGACTGAGCTCGGTCTCTTTTCATTGGAGAAAAGGAGGAGGAGAGGGGACCTAATTGAGGTATACAAGATAATGAGAGGCATAGATAGAGTTGATAGCCAGAGACTATTTCCCAGGGCAGAAAAGGCTAACACGAGGGGTCATAGTTTTAAGCTGGTTGGTGGAAAGTATAGAGGGGATGTCAGAGGCAGGTTCTTTACGCAGAGAGTTGTGAGAGCATGGAATGCGTTGCCAGCAGCAGTTGTGGAAGCAAGGTCATTGGGGTCATTTAAGAGACTGCTGGACATGTATATGGTCACAGAAATTTGAGGGTGCATACATGAGGATCAATGGTCGGCACAACATTGTGGGCTGAAGGGCCTGTTCTGTGCTGTACTGTTCTATGTTCTATGTTCTATATTAATGCCAAATGCATGGGCTTTATTCTGGCCAAGGTAAACTCTCAGGTGTGCCCTTCATCTTAACTGTAATAAAAGATTATGACACTTTTCAGTTGTCAGCCAAAACAGTTGCCTTCAGAAAGGGAATCCAAGAAGAAGACAATGTTATTGACGTAGTGAGATATTATGTCTTCTGCTATACGTTTGCTTCCATGTAATTCCCACCATGCTTATGCTGTGATGTTAAACAGAATGTGAAAGAATGCTAGATCAAAATAGATGTTCTAAGAAGTTTTTGACTAAACACTTCGCTTTCTTTAAAATATCTTGTGTTTGAAAGACAGCGGGGAAGCACTCATGGCAAAAAGACAGACACAATAAAGAGCACAGGTAAAAATTCCACTCATATGAACGCAACAGACAATAAAAAATTAAGAATTGAAGAGACAGACCTGAGTTCCTCCTTTTGGGTGATTCCAATTCGTCTGTGATCACAAAATGACAAGATATAGACAAAGAAGATGAGTGTGAGTGAATGCTTTCAGGTGGTGAAACTGAGTGATGAGAAAGACTTAATCAGATTCGATGTGACATTCAGCAGATTGTCAATTTTCGGAAGCAGGCATCAGTTACACCCGTTACAGCACATGGGCAGGAAGGCTAAAAGGATTAAAAGATAACTTGACTCACAAGCAAAGAAATGGTAAGACTTTTTTGTGACTGCTGCAGACAGCATCACATCTTCTAATGCAAATAATAATAGAAATAGTGCTAAAATGCTTGAAGTAAATCAGTTATTACAGAAGGAGAATAATTCATATCCTGCAGATATTTTTTTTGACTTAATTCATAAAGAGTTCTGCTATGCCGTTTTATTTGTCAAGTATTTCACGAACATTCGGTCAATGAAAGAAAGTTTCACAAAATTAGTAAATTTAAAATTGCAAGAGTTCACTTAGATTTGATTTTCCTTTTATTCAAAGTAATTGATTTTAAAAAGTGTATAGGTTCCATGCCTTGGATACCACATCAAACTGAATTATCAGTGCATTATTGTTCAGAATTGAAATTTGATCCAAGTTTTGAGGAGCTCAGTTTTGATTCATGACTTTGGCTTTCAATGTAGCTTTATAAATGTCAAAAGTGTTAACGAAAATGCTGAAAAATAAGATCTAGGAAAAAAATAATCTAATCAATCATAGCTGAAAGTTGCAATGGAGGAGACAAAAACTATCCGAGTTGCAACTGATGTCTATGTCTTATCACCAAAAGGTATTTATTTCATATGGTGCATATTCAGGATGCTTATTATGTCCATCTCACAAGGTCTGTTAAATTTAAGCCATGCAGCTAAGTGAGGACATTCTTTCACTAGATGACATCCAGAAACAAACATTTTGTTACCCAAATTGATCCTATTTCTTGAAACACTGCAAGATTAAATGATAATTCAGCAATATTAAGCTCACAATTTTGTAATTATTTTGCCACACTTCAGTTTTTTTTGAAATAACATTAATAATTGCAAATCTAATTTGAATAATTGTTTAATACAGCCATGCTACAACAATGCTGCTCTTTGTTGCTTTCATCAAAAACTGATCAAACTTTAAACTGTAAAGAAGCAAATTAAAGAAATCCCAATAAAACAGTTAATTTTAGACTGTTCGGTTCAGAATGCCTCAGAGCACTGAAAGCACTGAAAGTGAACTTTCATTTTAGGGATTTGTAATGTAAGTGAAAACAGAATCACATCTATCCAACAGAATTGCAGTGATTCAAACACCCTTCCTGATCCCACATTTGGACACACATGCATGTTTTAGGCAAAGCAGAACAGGTTGCTTACTTGATACACTGCACCAATTTAGTCTGATGATTGCAATGTGCAATCATCAAAGTACAGGAAATGTTTATTACCGCTATCTGGTAAAAGGAGATAATGAATCTTTCTGCCTTTTAATTGCCCAACAAATTTAATTCTCATTGTGTTGCATTACTTTATCCTTGTTACAGACTAAACCAAGTTGCTGGAACTGACAGGAATACTGAATCAGCTGGGTTGATTGGCCAAATGTGCACAACCTTCGCTGCAAGAACTGTTGGTTTAAGAATGCTGAGAAAAGTTTGTTTGAGACACCATTGGTTGAGGGTTATTTATTGAATTTGACTATGATTGTAATTACTGTTTACTCTAATCATTTATGAATATATTTGACACAGCTGGCTCCCTACTCCTGTGAGGCAACAGTGCTAACCACTGTGCAAACTCGCTGGTTTGTGGCCTCTGAAATGAAGCCATCTGACAAAAACTACTACCGTGCAGAAGCCTAGATTTCAGAACTGGTTTTGAAATTGATATCTTAATGGAGTTGGCAGCCAGCACAGTAACCCAGTTGCTAACAATACCCAGGTGCATCAAGTAGAGGAAACTCAGCAAGGTGCAGTGCCACCCATAGAATACCACTGATATGGTAAGAGTGGCCACAAGGAGTCAACGTGTTGGGGTCGAGAAGCCCAGTGACCGACGTGTAAGCATTTGGGTTATACTGATAAAAATTGCCAGCTGCAATCCAAACTAGAGAAGGAAAGTCAGAAAGAAATAACACTGAGGATAAGACATAAGGTACATGCCACCAACCCAGGAGTAGACAGGGAGTTGGTGAGGTCTGCAGAAGAAGCAGATAGCCCAGAGTCAGCAAAGTTTCAGTCAAACACATTGTCAATATGGGGTAAAACTCATTTTTTCTGGATTCTTCCCAAAGGAGAGGGAAGACAAAAAAGATGGAATGGAATGTAGGTGTAGTGGTGTGCCTGATTCCTGAATCATTCTATGTGGAGAAGCCTGCTAAGATTATACCATGAACATACATGGAACAGGTGGTGCCACTGAAGGGCTGTGTATTAGAAAGGACAGTTAAGGGACTAGTATGTGGGATTGCCGTTCTGCATTAGTCAGACTTTCCGGATTACAAAAATTACAGTTGCACTGGGGTGTGGGTAATAGTGGGCAAACTCAAACATGAGTTAACATCTTACACTGTTGTAATGAAGATGAACAGAAGCCCAAGGAATGGTAATCTTTCAGTTAGGTACTTTAAAGCTTTCCAGACTCATCATTGAGGTCAACTGCACCAGAGTGTATTTTCTGCTCCTGTTCTTAGCAATTAGTGGTATTTTTTCTGAAATTTCGATTTATGCCTCCTCTGGACCCATCTGTTCTTCCTTAGCTTGTGCCATTACCTTTGCCTGGGACTACCATTCTTTTGTGATAGCATGGCAGGCAGGAGCGATTAAATGACAAAGTTATACTTTTGTTGATTTCTTCTCTCCCCTTTGCCTTGCCTCTTGAGTTGCTTAAAACTTGTTACATTGATAATCTTAATCAAAATTAAACAGTTATGACCAGAGTTGTTAACTCCATTTCTTGTATTGCAGAGGTTGTGGGCCTGCTGAGTTTTCAGACAGTCTACTTCCAATTGAAATGTCCTGCATCTGCAGCATTTTGCTTTGATACAATGCACAAGTGTCTCTGTAGAGTGGGTTTCTGTGCATTTAGTAGCAGTAGATTGATGTTTAGCAAAGCAAGCAGATTATTGGTTCGCTATTTGGCTGTACTCTTGCTGACAAAAACACATCAGTTCAGAAAAAAAGCTGATAGCTAACACATTTCAACCACTTAAAATCCTTCCTGCCAGCAGGTAAGAAAAACATGTCATCCATGAATGAGTATTAAAAAAAGGAGCGTAATGCTAACTCTCTTCCACTTATTTTGTCATTGAACTTTCTGTTTAAATTATTCCTGTACATCTATTACAGGAGATAACGTAAACCAAACGTCTCAAAGCATTGTAAATGAAGCATGTGCAATCATCAGCAACTCGATCCCACATAAAAGGGATCATTTTTGCATATTCAGCTGTTCAAAACACGTTAAATCAGCCAGCTGCCTGGGACAAAAACACTTGAAAAAGTACTATTAACACAAAATTGAAAGACAACAGGAGTAAACTACACCAAGGCTTTGGAAATGTCAAAACAAAGACTTCACAGCAAAATAGAAAGTATGTTAAAGCTAGTCCTTGATATTCAATCCTATGCCAGTTGCAACTAAAAAGGAAGTTTTATAAAACAAATTTATTTACTTCTTAAAAACATTTGAAAAATTAAATTCAATAGTAAGTAGTGCAACCCACGACCAGTTGTTTGCAAGCAGGCAGTATGCCAATGTTGCACTATCTGATCATTAATATGATTTTTGTGCAGCCGTTTTTTTTGTGCTGTTCACTGCCTGCACACAACAGCAGGAGTGCAAAATCGTAACTCCTGGCTCATCTTAAAGCTCACCTACACCTCCCCCCATTCCCTGCTCCTGTGACTGTAGGAAGTGCAGGCAATCTTGTCGGATATGCTTTGACCTGAAAAAGGCATTTGAGAAAGACAGCGGGAGAGGGCAGCCTCCTGGGTCTTAGAGATAGTAAGAACTGCCAATGCTGGAGTCAGAATAACAGTGTGGTGCTGGAGGAACACAGCAGGCCCAGCAGCATCAGATGAGCAGGAAAGTTGGTGTTTCGGATCCAAAACATCAACATTTCTGCTCTTCTGATGCTCCTGGGTCTTATGCTGCTTTTGTGGTCAAGGTGGAGAGGGGCAGTGATATCCCATACCCCCGGGGAACTGGAAAAGCCCCTAGACAATTGGTCAAAGGCAGTGGAACTAGGCAAATATATAGAACAATGGCATGCAGTGTCTTGCCTCATGTATTTGTATGCAATGCCAGAGAAAGGGCCATGACTTCACACATGCTAACAAGTTAAGTGAATGCAAGTGAAATTACCATACCTTGCCAACTGCACCACTAGACACAGTCATTCCACAAATCAGCAAATCCCCATCAGTGAACCCAGCACTTTCCATCAATTGATTCTCATACAGAACATTCATATTCTCCCACACCCTGAAATACTTTGCACAGCTGAAAGTCTCGCACCTACATCGCGTAGTTTGCACACACTGCCAGCTATTCAACTGTGAGAAATTTAGGGTGGCATGGTGGCTCAGTGGTTAGCACTGCTGTCTCACAGCGCCAGGGACCCATGTTCTATTCCACCCTTGGGTGACTGTGAAAACTCCTCACAGACATTTTCCCTGTGTCTACATGGGTCTCCTCCGGGTGCTCCGGTTTCCTCCCACAGCCCAAAGACGTGTGGGTTATGTGGATTGACCATGCAAAATTGCTCATAGTGTTCAGGGATGAGTAGGTTAGGTAGGTTATGGTGGGATGCTCTGTGGGTCGGTGTGGACTCGTTGGGCCGAAGGGCCTGCTTCTGCACTGTTGAGGTTCTATGATTTTAAAAAAAACTGATTGCACCAGTGATAAGCTTCCCTCTCTTGTCCATAACCAGCTTGATGCAAAGCCAGAGGTAGCATGAACTAAACAGAAGCTAGCAAATGCAACTGCATACTCTAATATTCCATTTGGTTTGAAACTCTCAAAGGTGATGATCATCCTCAGACTCCAGTTCTTGTTCTCACATTGATCTTCACCTCAGCTCACAATCGCTTCTGATGTTCAAGCTTGACAAGGTTAAGCAAGCACCACTTTCATCCCAAACGCCCATCATCATAGCATTATCAGTAATTATTGCAATGGTCATGACAACCTGAACAATCATGAATGCTGTGGCTCAAACAGCAGGTTAGAAACTGGGAAGTCTGCAAAGAAAAATTCACCTTCTGACTTCCTAAAATCTTTCCATGAGCTCAAAGTAAATAACAGCTGACTACAGTTCAAATAACAACTGAAATGCTTGACACCACCCAGGAACTGTACACATGCATTCCCTTGATTAATATCACAACTTTTTAACCTTTCAAGATTCATTGCAACAAGTTACAATAGCTTCATCAACGCCACCTAGTAGAACATGGGGTTGTGAGAGGGATGTTGAAGGGATGGGGCCTCCATTTGCCATACCGTGTCCATAAAACATGGGACCCATCCACAGAGTCTGCTGAGAGACCAAAGTCTTTCCATATTGAGAAAAGAGCACCTCCACCATGCATGAGAAAAATGTCACTGAATTAGCCATGTAAAGTATTTCCCTGTCACCAGGAAAATAGTATGCTGGTAGGAAGACAAATGACCTTCTCCTATGCCATGCCCAAGCAATTTTGACAGTCTCCCAACCTCCCAGTCCATTGTCAAAAGACCTGGAAAAGTCTGCAATGTCTTTTAACAAAACAGCGGACAATGCACTTTTTGTAATAGATTTCTTGACTTGTCTGTCCTCCTCAAAGATTTCTGTACATATTTCTAAGGTTCCTCCTTTTCTGTACTGCCTTTAAGATGTATCATTTACTATACGTTGACACTCCTTAAGCTTTCTACAAAACAAACAATTTCATGTTGCTCTGCATTACAATTTACCTATCTCTGTCTTTTTGAATTCTGTTACTATCCTCTTCATTGTTTACTACTTCTCTGATTTTCTTGTCGGTTGCAGACTTAGAATTTATATTCTCTGTACCCAAGGTCACATCATTGATATATCTATATATATCAAAGACAGCAGACAGCCTGATATTGCCAGGGTCTGCAAGGTAACCACTTTATACTTCACTCTGGTCTGAACCATGACTTGTCATTGCCACGCTGTGATTTCTGGTTCTAGGCGATTTAGTATCCGCGTAACAGTTTCCCTATAATTACATGTGCTTCAATTTTGCCAAATAAGCCAATACTTGTACTTTGCCGAATATCTTTAAAGATCCATAAACAACCATCAACTACAGTATATTCCTCAATGCTCTTGACTACTTCATGATGTGCAGATTAAATTGTGTGCCGGACACACATCTGTCACTTTGCATGCCATATGAACTAGCAACATTAAAAACTACACCACTTTCACAAAAGGATATAAAGGTTAAGAGCTTGTGGTTCAGTGGTAGTGTCCAGTAGGCACAGTTTTAAGTTCCAGAGAAGTATCATACAAGGTTGATTAATGATATGTATAATAAAATGGAAGAGGCTTTACGAACATTAAATTCTCATTTTCCTCGGAGGGCATTTATTTTTAGTCATATCAATTGTGTTGGGAGAAGAAGTGGTCAAGAAGTCTTTTCAAGTTAGTACCCTCCTATTCAACTATATCATAACAATAGACTGAAATTATTAACAGACAGGTTGCACCTTTAAATAAGGCAGGGTTTTCAATTAACAAATCAAAAGCAAAAGGCATATAAGCTAGAAGTGTCAGGGAATCTAAATTTTAACAGGGTAATTCAGTGACCGTCTGGAAAATTCCTGTGTTGACTGTACTTAGTCCTGAGAGGCATCATTAGATGTTGTACTTGGAGGGTGTCAAGGAACTTCAAATAGACACTTCAAAAGAAGAGATGCAATGCAAAAGTGAACTGTAATCTCCTGTGATTGCAGAGATAACGGAGGCCAATTATCACCTCAACAGAAACCGAGTGTTAGATCCCAGATGCTAAACATTATATGACACAAAAGAAAACACTTCCGACTGAAAGATCTATTCGTGCTTTCCCCTTCCAGGAATACACCAGAAAAGGTGGCAAAGTACCATCTGCATCCTCATTCTCAGTGTGCTCATCTGATGTTCTCATTCTCCAGGGTTAATGTGAGCTGTAACGACATCTGAGGTTCCTTGCACTTTAAGGTAAAAGAAAATACTATCTCTCTCACTGATTGCTCGAAGCAAATTAAAAGTCAATTAAGCTGCCATCTAAAAGGAAACAGAACAACTCCCTTCAGATAATTTGCAGAACTAAGAATTTCTAAATGAATTGCCTAAATGCTGAGGTCAATGTTATAGGAACCACCAAACTTAACAGTCACAATATCTCTTCATCTAACCCTCATGGACAAGCCAAGGACTGATTCACATATCGGTCTTTTAACCATCCCCACCAACCACCGCTCTCCTCTGCTTGACCAAGCTCATCCTCAACCTCAACAACTTCTCTTTCAACTCCTCTCATTTTCTTCAGATCAGAGGATGTGGCCATGGATACCTGCATGGGCCCCAGTTATGCCGGTCTCTTTGTGGGGTATTTGGAACATTCCTTGTTCCATTCCTATTCCGACACCCACACACAACTCTCCATGATATTATTAGTGCTGCTTCCCTCTCTCATCCAAAATTGGAAAAGTTCATCAATTTCGCTCCTAATTTCCACCCTGCCCTCACTTGCACATGGTCTATCTCTGATCCTCTCTTCCCTTCCTTAGCATCCGTTTCTTTTGTATGTGATATTTTGTAATATCCACTATAAACCCACCAACTCCTACAGCTGCTTGGGCTACACATCCTAGCACCCTGCTTCCTGGAAAGACTCCATTCCGATTTCTCAGTTCCTCTGTCTATGTCCCATATGTTATGGTGAAGCTAACTTCGACAAAGGAGTCTCCGAAATGTCCACCTTCTTTCTCAACCAAGCACCGTTGTGGATAGGGCCCTCAATCAGGTCCAACCCATCCTCTGCACTTCTGCCCTTACATCCTCTCTTCCCTCATGCAACAGCCACAGGGTTCCCCTTATCTTTACTTACTATCCCACCAGGATCGCACATCCAGAAGGTCATCAGATACCATTTCTGCCACATTCAGCTAGATGCTACCACCAGACACATATTCCCCTCCCCTCCCTTGTCTGCCTTCCACAGGCATTGAGCCCCTGTACAACATCCTGATCTACTCTTCCTTCACTTCCAACACCCTCTTACAGCCCCATTGTACCTTTCCTCGTGACCGCTGAAGGTGTAACACCTGCCCATTTGCCTCCAGTTTCCAAGGGCCCAAACATACCTTCCAGGTGAAGCAGCACTCTACCTCTACTTCCCACAATCTAGTGTACTGCATACATCACTCATAATGTGGTCTCCTCTACATTGGGGAAACAGTGCCTAGACTGGATTACTGCTTTGCAGAACATCTACATTCTGCCTATAAAAAAAGTTCCTGAGCTTCCAGTTGCTTGCCACTTTAACATGGTACCCTGTTCCCTGACCGGCATCTCTGTCTTAAGCTTGTTCCAGTGAAGCTCAGTGCAAACTGGAAGAACGTTAACTCATTTTCCACTTGGGGATCCTGTTGCTCACTGGACTCAATATTGAGATCAATAGATGAAGGGCTCAAACTTTGCAATGTCCTAGCCAACTAGCTAGAAAGGTTGATGAGGGTCGAGCTGTGGATGTGGTGTATATGGACTTCAGTAAGGCATTTGATAAGGTTCCCCATGGTAGGCTCATTCAGAAGGTCAGGAGGAATGGGATACAGGGGAACTTAGCTGCTTGGATACAGAATTGGCTGGCCAACAGAAGACAGCGAGTGGTAGTAGAAGGAAAATATTCTGCCTGGAAGTCAGTGGTGAGTGGAGTTCCACAGGGCTCTGTCCTTGGGCCTCTACTGTTTGTAATTTTTATTAATGACTTGGACGAGGGAATTGAAGGATGGGTCAACAAGTTTGCAGACGACACAAAGGTCGGAGGTGTCATTGACAGTGTAGAGGGCTGTTGTAGGCTGCAGCGGGACATTGACAGGATGCAGAGATGGGCTGAGAGGTGGCAGATGGAGTTCAACCTGGATAAATGCGAGGTGATGCATTTTGGAAGGTCGAATTTGAAAGCTGAGTACAGGATTAAGGATAGGATTCTTGGCAGCATGGAGGAACAGAGGGATCTTGGTGTGCAGATACATAGATCCCTTAAAATGGCCACCCAAGTGGACAGGGTTGTTAAGAAAGCATATGGTGTTTTGGCTTTCATTAACAGGGGGATTGAGTTTAAGAGTCGTGAGATCTTGTTGCAGCTCTATAAAGCTTTGGTTAGACCGCACTTGGAATACTGCGTCCAGTTCTGGTCGCCGTATTATAGGAAAGATGTGGATGCTTTGGAGAGGGTTCAGAGGAGGTTTACCAGGATGCTGCCTGGACTGGAGGGCTTATCTTATGAAGAGAGGTTGACTGAGCTTGGTCTCTTTTCATTGGAGAAAAGGAGGAGGAGAGGGGACCTAATTGAGGTATACAAGATAATGAGAGGCATAGATAGAGTTGATAGCCAGAGACTATTTCCCAGGGCAGAAATGGCTAGCACGAGGGGTCATAGTTTTAAGCTGGTTGGTGGAAAGTATAGAGGGGATGTCAGAGGCAGGTTCTTTACGCAGAGAGTTGTGAGAGCATGGAATGCGTTGCCAGCAGCAGTTGTGGAAGCAAGGTCATTGGGGTCATTTAAGAGACTGCTGGACATGTATATGGTCACAGAAATTTGAGGGTGCATACATGAGGATCAATGGTCGGCACAACATTGTGGGCTGAAGGGCCTGTTCTGTGCTGTACTGTTCTATGTTCTATGTTCTATGTAGCCCACACATCAGGCCTTGTTATCACATAGCCTGCCATGTCATACTACCTATTGTTAGCCACTAACAGTCTCCGTTAACAGCAGTTCACCCACTTAGATAAATCATTAAGAACTCGTTTGTCCGTCCAACTTTCTTCTCTCTCCTTGGCGTATATCCACACCCATTGTTTACTCCTTCCCGCACACCCTGTCTTCTGTATATAAACAGACATTTTCCTAGCTACCATCAGTTCTGAGAAAAGGGTACCAAACCTAAAATGTTGACTGATTTTCTTCCCCACAGATGCTGCCAGTCCTGCTAAGCTTTTCCAGCAACTTGTTTTTGTTCCTGATTTATAGCATTTGCAGAACTTTTGTTATTTATCTGGTGTTTTAACTGTTGTGTTTTCTTACTTTTCATACTTAATCTATGTGCACATTTTACATTTTATTACTTTTCTTTACATTTTAATAACTACAAACTCACTCTTTCTCTGAATCAAGAAAGCTTGGTTAAATTGGCTCCTTTTTAAACAAAAATACATTAGAACTGGGAAAGGTATCCATGTGGGAAAGGATCTCTTGTTTTCAGCAAACATTTTTGTGCCCAACTGAAATGACGAGTTATGATGAATAAAGGAGAGCTGGTTCCTACCTCCTCACCTGGGAGTATATTGATTTTGGAGTGTCCTGTTGAGGATCATAATGAATTGGGGACCTTACTCCAAGGACCAGTTGAAACAATTGTGGAGGCTTATAGGGTATCATCACATTTGGCTGTCCTCAGAAATCTGACACACCACCTTCCCTCCCTACTGCATTGACAATGCAAAAATGTGATCCACAGCAAAAGGACCATCATAAATCCTATCACAGTGAAAACTGGGATCAAACAAGGATGTGTTAATGTGCCAACTCACTTCTACATCTTTCTAACTATAATATTGCACCTCAACTGCAGTAAATTACCAAATGGTGTCAAGTAAAATTATAGGCCCCCTCCTCTTTCCCTACCTCTCCTTCACCTTTCAAGATCTGAATTGCCCTTAACAGGCTTTGTATGTGAATTAATCAAATCAGAAAACACAGGAGATTTACAGCTTGTGGTTAGTAAATGAGAAAAAAAACCCTGGGTGATTTCCTGATAGGAAAATAAAACTGCTCAGTTGTGTGCAAGAACATTTCTGGATATATGAAAACAAGAGAACTTACAGGAATTGCTCTTATGGCACAGTTTCAATTTCCCTATGTCTGAGCCAGGAGCCTGCATTGAGGTCCCATCTGCTCCAGAAGAGTGTATTAACATCCTGAACAGGTTGATTAGTCATAGTGCCTTCATATGCACATATGCACTCCCTCAGAAACCAAGCTCCACACCATTGTTAGTTCCTTCTTGAAGGAATATGAGAAAATGGGCCTTGTATGTTGATGATTCTATGATTCTTAAATAATGGCACTTTAAGCAATAAGAACTCTTAACTCTATTTGATTACCGCAGCTTGCAGATACACAAGAGTGACCTGGATTTAGATTGCCTCAGTCTAGTTCAGATCCTCGTTATATGCTTTGAGGCACAGCTGCAGAAGTTTTTCCTAAAAGACCTATGCATATGTTTCATCCATAACTTTAACATGCATCTACACATATAGAATAATATATAACAAGGCCTTTCATTAAACACCTGAAAAACAATAGTCCCCATCCAACCAGTTCCCAGAGCAAAATAGCTCCCCTGTCAATTAAGATCAATGCTAATGTGGGCCATTTTGAGTATCTTTGGAACTTGCTCTCAATAAAGGCAGACGTACTTGTCAAAACTCATCACCGCTTTCCATGTGTAGTTCAGCCTTTAGGTGACTGAAGAAAAGGATATTTGAAGACCATGATCCCAAATGCAAATCTTAAAATGGGTATCACAATGGTCTCTACGCGTTTATTACAGATACTTCAAAGGACTGAAGAAGCACCAGTGACTACTTCACAAGATCCCCAAATCCAATGTCAAAAGGCAGTCTAATAGTAGTGTCCTCTCCAAGGGCAACCTGCTCTACAGCAAAGCACTAATCATTCTGACCAGTTTTGTTGGGCTGAATGTGCTGTTTGTAAGTCTTACACCAGAATGCTGAAGCAATTGCACTATTTAGACCCAGGAAAAACCCTTTAGGAAATCCACAAAGCAACTTTGAAGAGGTCACACAAATCATTGTGATCACTCAGCTTGTGACTGACTGAAATAGAGAAGGTTCATTTAGGAAAGCACAGAACACATTCAGATACCACATGAGGACCATGCAGGGATGAAGTCAAGATGCTGGAGGGAGTGGAGAAATCTCCAAACAATTCATCTACCCAACCCTTCAAGCATCACCTGCAAGCATGTGGCAGAGTCCATAGATTGTATATTGGAGTCAATCATCTCAGAACCTATTGACTGGTAACAGATCATCCTCAATCCCATTGGACTGCGATAGAAGAAGGCGGTTCTTGATAGGAAGGGTCTAGGCCCAAAACATCAGCTTTTGTGCTCCTGAGATGCTGCTGGGCCTGCTGTGTTCATCCAGCCTCACATTTTATTATCTTGGGTTCTTGATAGGACTTGTTTTTTTCCCTTGTTCACAAAGTCACTTCCACCACAAAAATGATAATTTACAGGAGGTTTTATTGAATTCAGAATGCTAACATTGGTTACTTACTTAACACATTTATCTGTAGTGACAGAACAGGCCTAATCTATTCCTCTTATTTGCAAGTGGCAGCGCACATACAACAATGAATTTGTTAATTAGCATGGGCAAGTAATTATGAGCAACCATAATTTGGACAGGGTAAAAATAGGGTGAAGGAGCTCTTGTGGTGCAGGGCATTCCACATGTCTGAACCAGGAGGCCTGGTTCAAATCCTACCTTACTTCAGACGTGCGCCATAACATGTCTGAAGGTTTTGATTCAAAAAGAATACATGAGGAGCAGGAGGAAACATGTTGTTGGAAGGCATCTGTGTTCCTGCAGCAGATTGTACAGCTCTGCAATTGTCCCTTGTCCCGAGTCACTTTCGTTTGGTGCTGCAGATGGTGAAGTAGCAAGTGCAAGCTGTCGAGCTTTGGTTCCAGATTATTTAAATTTTCCCACACAACACGCAACAGTGTCACTAACATAGAACATAGAACATAGAACAGTACAGCACAGAACAGGCCCTTCAGCCCACAATGTTGTGCCGACCATTGATCCTCATAAACACTAACAATTAGATACTTTGCTGCTCCAAGTTGGAGTTGATGTTTGTACTACAATAATCGTTTCATACATCATCTGCTTTTTTCTGATCATGATGGGGTTTAATGAAGACTGCAGGAGTGCATGCCAGTACCAAATATAGATAAAAGTTATGTGTCAGCTGTGACATAACTATACGCATGCTGAAAGGTGAAAGAAACAAGACGTAGAGCTGGAAAAATTAAACTATCAGAGAAGGAGAATACAGAAGATTGTCATTCTAAACAATGGGGAAGACAGGGTTATCAATGTCGTAGACAAGGTTTTGTTTTTGCACGTGCAACAATTAAGTATTAAGTGACCAAAGTATAAAGTGAATGATCCATCTTGGCCTCCTCCTAAGTTCACCAACAACACAAACACCAGTCTTCAAACAATTCAATTCACACTGCATGATATCAAGAAACCAGTAAAAACACTGGAAACAGCTAAGGCTGTGGGATCTCACACTATTGTGGCAGAAAGATTGAAGACTTAACATTCAAAACTTGATACCTCTCCAGTCAAGTCTTTTTTTCAATACAGCTGCAATATTGGATTTTAGCTGACAATGTGGAAAACTGACCAGGTACATCCTCTGCACAAAAAGCAGGGCAAATACAACCTACCAATTACTGTTCCATCAGTCTATACCTGATGAACAGATAAGTGATGGAAAATGTAATTAACAGTGCAATGGGGTGGCACATTGGTTAACACTGTTGCCTCACAGCACAAAGGACCTCAGGTTTGATTCCAGCTTTATGTGGAGATTGCATGTTTTCCCTATGTCTGCGTGGGATTCCTCCAGGTAGTCCAGTTTCCTCCCACAGTCCACATATGTCCAGGGTGGGTGGATTGGCCATGTTAAATTGTCTATAGTGTCCAAGGTGCGCAGGCTAGGTGGATTAGTCAAGAGAAATGCAGGGTTAAAGGGATAGTGTAGTGGGGAGGGTCTGGGTGGGATACCCTTATAAGGACAGGTGTGGACTCAATGGGCTGAATACTCTGCTTCCACACTGAAGGGATTCTATGAATTGACAAAGTTGTTCACTGACATGCAATTTGAGTTCTGCTGGGTTCCCATCTTCAGATCTCAAAACAGACTTGAACCAAACATAGAAAAAAAGATCTGAATGCAAAAGCTAAAGTGGCATGGCTGCCTTTGACATCAAAGTGACACTTGATCGACTATGGCATCAAATAACTCCAGCAAAATTGAAGTCAAGGGAAATCATGGGGAAAATTCTCCAGTAGTTGCAGTCATATCTACCAAAAACAAAGATGGATGTGCTGGTTAGGTGGTGTCCTAGGTCTAACAATTTTTAGTTACTTCATCAATGTCCTTCCCCCTATCCTAAGGTCAGAACCGAGGATGTTCATTGATGATTTCCACAATGGTCATCAGCATTCTTGTTTCCTCTGATGCTGAAGCAGTCCGTGCTCCCATTCATGCTTGGGTAAACATTTGGAAAATAACTTTCATGTCACACAAAGTACCAGGCATAACTATATCTAATAGAAAAAAATTCTAACCACCTCCTCTTGACATTTAATGGCTTTACCATTAGAGTCCCCAACCATTAATATCTTGGGCATTACAGTGCACCATATAAATACTGCAGCTAGAAAGCAAGTTAAGACTGGGAATTATGCAGTGAGTAACTCACCTTTTCACAATACCTCCTTGCAATGGCAGTGGTGTGCAACATCTAAACATGCACTGCTGTAACTCACCCAAACTCTTTCCACAGCATTTTCAGACCTCACTAGTCCTATCACTTTGTAAGGCTATAGCATGGTAGACTCCTTCACATGCAATTCTTGTCTCACCATTCTGACTTGGAAATAAATTGTTACTCCTTCACTGTTGGTGTTTCAACAACTTGAAACTCCCTCCCTAGAAGAATTGAGGCTTAACTACACCAAAGAGTTTGCTATGGTTCAGGAGATGCTTCCCTGTCACCTATTATGGATGGAGAACAAATGTTGAACATGCCAGTAATGTTCACATTGCAGAAAAGAATAATAATATCACCGTTTGCACACAGGAGGCTCTGCAAACAATATTGGCTGTGTTCATTCTGCACAAACATTTACTTGAATAAGAGAACCCAAAAATACAAACTTGAAATCCATTGAAAAAAATGACAAAATAATTCTTAAAAAAAGCAACCCATATAGGCTTTGCCTTTAGGAACACAGAGACATGAATAGGCCATTCAGTTCATCTGCTCTGCCAGGGATGGTGATGGCTATATCTGGGACATTGTCTGAGAGATATGGTTCTGAGAGTATGATTATGTCAGGCTGTTGTTTGACAAGTCTGTGACACAGCGCTACCAATTTTTGCACCAGACCTCAGATGTTAGTGAGGAGGACTTTGCAAGGTCATTGCCAGGTAGTCCATCTGGGGTTTCATTTCTTTTTTGATACAACTGCGTGATTTGCTAAGACATTTCAGTGCATAGCTAAGAGTAAACATCGTAGCTATGGTTCTGGTGTGACATGTAGGCCAGACCAGGTGAGGTCAGCAGACTTTCTTCTTAAAGGACATCAGTGAACCAGATAGATTTTTATAATTACTGAGTGTGACTGACACTTAAATTGAGCTCGGTATTAGAAGAAAAATTATGTGGAGTGCGTAAGGATCAGAATCTGGCAGTAGGAATGTTTCAGTCATCTTCGTTGGACTGGGATTGTGCAAACTAACTGCAAAGGCTACTTTTATTTTACTAGAATTATGTAATACGTTAAACTATAAAGAGCAATGCTAACCAACTTAAGTGAAAAGATAATTCTGCGGTATTAACGACGGAGGTCTTAAAGAAAATGGAAAATACACTAACTAAGGAGGTCAATTTTAACAGTAATAATTATCAATTACTATTCCAGCATTATGTTGATAGTTTTCTCATAGTAAAGCAAAACATTGAAAGATTTTGAGTATCCTTGACCCTTAACCGGCTCAGTGGAAGGTGAGTAAACGCCAGTGTAGCCTGATGTAGCTACTTTGGCTTTTAATTCTGAGAAATTATGATGCATGAGTGAAAACTTTTTGCCTATGATTAAAAAAATGCAAAAATAGAAGAGAGAGACTGTCAGGGAGTATGATTAAAGACAGCAGCTCTACAAGCAGAGATGTTATTTTAAGCACCACACCCACGAACAGTTCCGGAACATTTCTTTTGTCTAATACTCGTTGCTTTACTCCCTCTGCTGGGTATATAAGGAATAAACATGATGTTTTAAAATTACATTGCACTTAATTCACACCAATTAAATGTATTTTTCTCCTATTAACTCTACCCATTATACACCAATAAAACAAATTGGCTGAAATTTGCAGTTAAACAGGTGTGAGAGTAGTTACTAGTTTTTAAATTGAAACCTTGAAGAATAAAAGCAACTTCTTAACTTACATTCCACAATCTTCTAATTAGATTACTGATAGAAGCTGTAGTCTCTTTTTTAATGTGGCGTATTTTGCTTCTCCACAAAATATGCTGTCCTCAAGGGAAATATGCAGCTAAAAATAATCCATTGAAATTCCTTTTCAATGTATTAGACAACAATCTCTCAACCAGTGATAATGGGAACTGCAGATGCTGGAGAATCCAAGATAATAAAATGTGAGGTTGGATGAACACAGCAGGCCCAGCAGCATCTCAGGAGCACAAAAGCTGATGTTTCGGGCCTAGGCCCTTCAGAGAGGGGGATGGGGTGAGGGTTCCGGAATAAATAGGGAGAGGGGGGAGGCGGACCGAAGATGGAGAGAAAAGAAGAGAGGTGGAGAGGAGAGTATAGGTGGGGAGGTAGGGAGGGGACAGGTCAGTCCAGGGAAGACGGACAGGTCAAGGAGGTGGGATGAGGTTAGTAGGTAGGAGATGGAGGTGCGGCTTGGGGTGGGAGAAAGGGAGGGGTGAGAGGAAGAACAGGTTAGGGAGGCAGAGACAGGTTGGACTGGTTTTGGGATGCAGTGGGTGTGGTGCAGTAGGGTGGGGGGAGGGGACGAACTGGGCTGGTTTTGGGATGCGGTGGGGGTAGGGGAGATTTTGAAACTGGTGAAGTCTACATTGATACCATTGGGCTGCAGGGTTCCCAAGCGGAATATGAGATGCTGCTCCTGCAACCTTCGGGTGGCATCATTGTGGCACTGCAGGAGGCCCATGATGGACATGTCATCTAAAGAATGGGAGGGGCAGTGGAAATGGTTTGTGACTGGGAGGTGCAGTTGTTTATTGCGAACCGAGCGGAGGTGTTCTGCAAAGCGGTCCCCAAGCCTCCGCTTGGTTTCCCCAATGTAGAGGATGCCACACCGGGTACAGTGGATGCAGTATACCACATTGGCAGATGTGCAGGTGAACCTCTGCTTAATGTGGAAAGTCATCTTGGGGCCTGGGATGGGGGTGAGGGAGGAGGTGTGGGGGCAAGTGTAGCATTTCCTGCGGTTGCAGGGGAAGGTGCCAGGTGTGGTGGGGTTGGAGAGCAGTGTGGAGCGAACAAGGGAGTCACGGAAAAAGTGGTCTCTCCGGAAAGCAGACAGGGTTGGGGATGGAAAAGTGTCTTGGGTGGTGGGGTCGGATTGTAGATGGCGGAAGTGTCGTAGGATGATGTGTTGTATCCGGAGGTTGGTTGGGTGGTGTGTGAGAACGAGGGGGATCCTCTTTGGGCGGTTGTGGCAGGGGCGGGGTGTGAGGGATGTGTTGCGGGAAATGCGGGAGGTGCGGTCAAGGGCGTTCTCGACCACTGTGGGGGGAAAGTTGCGGTCCTTGAAGAACTTGGACATCTGGGATGTGCGAGAGTGGAATGCCTCATCCTGGGAGCAGATGCGGCGGAGGCGGAGGAATTGGGAATAGGGGATGGAATTTTTGCAAGAGGGTGGGTGGGAGGAGGTGTATTCTTGGTAGCTGTGGGAGTCGGTGGGCTTGAAATGGACATCAGTTACAAGCTGGTTGCCTGAGATGGAGACTGAGAGATCCAGGAAGGTGAGGGATGTGCTGGAGATGGCCAGGTGAACTGAAGGTTGGGGTGGAAGGTGTTGGTGAAGTGGATGAACTGTTCGAGCTCCTCTGGGGAGCAAGAGGCGGCGCCGATACAGTCATCAATGTAACGGAGGAAGAGGTGGGGTTTGCGGCCTGTGTAGGTGTGGAAGAGGGACTGTTTCACGTAACCTACAAAGAGGCAGGCATAGCTGGGGCCCATGCGGGTGCCCATGGCCACCCCCTTAGTCTGTAGGAAGTGGGAGGAATCGAAAGAGAAGTGGTTGAGGGTGAGGACGAGTTCGGCTAGGCGGATGAGGGTGTCGGTGGAGGGGGACTGGTCGGGCCTGCGGGACAGGAAGAAGCGGATGGCCTTGAGGCCATCTGCATGCGGAATGCAGGTGTATAGGGACTGGATGTCCATGGTGAAAATGAGGTGTTGAGGCCAGTCTTCTCCCGCAGTCTGCTTTCTCTCTGGGATAAATAAAAGCCATCAACGATGTGTTAATAAGCCAAGTACATTGTTTACATCCCATTGGCCGCCTAACAACTCAGCAAGTGAAGTGGTTTGTTACGTTTCAGGGGCTTCTTTCAGTTTATTGATGTCGGAATAACAAAAGTAGTACTGCTAAGGATTTTTTAAAATAAAGTTTTCATAAAGCTAAGATAATAAAATGTGAGGCTGGATGAACACAGCAGGCCAAGCAGCATCTCAGGGGCACAAAAGCTGACGTTTCGGGCCTAGACCCTTCATCAGAGAGGGGGATGGGGAGAGGGAACTGGAATAAGTAGGGAGAGAGGGTGAGGCGGACCGAAGATGGAGAGTAAAGAAGATAGGTGGAGAGGTAGGGAGGGGATAGGTCAGTCCAGGGAAGACGGACAGGTCAAGGAGGTGGGATGAGGTTAGTCGGTGGCTGGGGGTGCGGCTTGGGGTGGGAGGAAGGGATGGGTGAGAGGAAGAGCCGGTTAGGGAGGCAGAGACAGGTTGGACTGGTTTTGGGATGCAGTGGGTGGGGGGGAAGAGCTGGGCTGGTTGTGTGGTGCAGTGGGGGGAGGGGACGAACTAGGCTGGTTTAGGGATGCAGTAGGGGAAGGGGAGATTTTGAAACTGGTGAAGTCCACATTGATACAATATGGCTGCAGGGTTCCCAGGCGGAATATGAGTTGCTGTTCCTGCAACCTTCGGGTGGCATCATTGTGGCAGTGCAGGAGGCCCATGATGGACATGTCATCTAGAGAATGGGAGGGGGAGTGGAAATGGTTTGCAACGGGGAGGTGCAGTTGTTTGTTGCGAACTGAGCGGAGGTGTTCTGCAAAGCGGTCCCAGTTCGTCCCCTCCCCCCACTGCACCACACAACCAGCCCAGCTCTTCCCCCCCACCCACTGCATCCCAAAACCAGTCCAACCTGTCTCTGCCTCCCTAACCGGCTCTTCCTCTCACCCATCCCTTCCTCCCACCCCAAGCCGCACCCCCAGCCACCGACTAACCTCATCCCACCTCCTTGACCTGTCCGTCTTCCCTGGACTGACCTATCCCCTCCCTACCTCCCCACCTATACTCTCTCCACCTATCTTCTTTACTCTCCATCTTCGGTCCGCCTCCCCCTCTCTCCCTATTTATTCCAGTTCCCTCTCCCCATCCCCCTCTCTGATGAAGGGTCTAGGCCCGAAACGTCAGCTTTTGTGCTCCTGAGATGCTGCTTGGCCTGCTGTGTTCATCCAGCCTCACATTTTATTATCTTGGAATTCTCCAGCATCTGCAGTTCCCATTATCTCTCAGGTCTCATACCTTATCCTTTTTTCTCATACCCACCTTATTCCTCATCCCACAATCTCTTCTGACATATAAGCTGTAAACTATCTGAGCAAACACCTCTCCTGCTTCCTAAACCTGCGCCTCACTACAACTTTACCCTCTTGGCATTCCTTCTTTCAGATGCTCAAGAATTGTCACTTAGCTGGCAGTGACAATGGAGGAATAGGTGGCTGAGCAAGAAAATCGTAATAATACAGAAACACAATCATACAAACTCACATTCATTGCTATTAGCTCAGATACCATCTCTCCCTGTACGCTACAGGATGGCTCAGACAAATTCAGAATGTCATGAGACAGTGGAAAATGGCCTTAGACAGACCAGTGGACAAGAATGAAATAGCTATAAGCTTGCTGAAGGGCAAGGTCCTTTATAAAATAGCAACTCAATTACACTTGTTCCCACCTTGAGGATCACCTAACCCGCAGATCTTTACAGCATAGAAGGATACCATTTGACCCATTCTGTCTGCGCTTTCAACACAACTCTGACAATGCCAATTCCATTTTCCAGCTCTGGCTTATAGTCCTGGAGACTGTGGCAACACAAGCAAATATCTAAATACTGTTTAAATGTTATGACAGTTTCTCACTCAAGCATCCTTCCAGAAGGGTGAGTTCTCGAATCCCACCACCCTTTCAGGCACCCTCTGAGTAAAAGAATTTCTCCCTAACACTCCGCTTATCCTTCCACCTCTGAACTTAAATCTATGCCCCCGATTATTGACCTCTCTACTACAAGTGGAATAAGTGCCTTCCTCTACACGCTATCATTGCCCCTTGTGGCCGGACAGCCTAGGGCCTGAAGGCTAGGCCAAAAACCAGAAAACTTAGTGCAGCTGGCCTGATAGGATTTTCAGAACTGGTCAAGCACAAAGGATCTGTTCAAGACAAAGGCAGGCAAGGACAAGCCCGGATTTACCATGGAAAACAAGAGTGGCCTATGCATTGGACTACACACTCAACAGTCCTGGTTTCTGTCATGATTGTGTTTTGGGGGCCGGGGGGGTGGGGGGGGGGGGGGGGAAGCATCCTTGAAATTTCAAGGGATGGACGCTGAGGGCAGCCCCAGCATCTTCCATATATGGCATCAGGGATCTTATTGAATACCGTCACCTGGAAGAGCAATTGGTTGAGGGCTAGAAAACACACTGGAAGGATGCAGCAGGGAAGAGCCAAATTTAGGAATTGCTGGAAAATGTCAGCAAGTCTGGCAACGTTAACTCTGATTTCTCTCCACAGATGCTGCCAGACCTGCCAAGCTTTTCCAGCAATTTCTATTTTTGTCTCTGGTTTATGGTACCCCTGATTCTTTCAGTTTTTACTCAGCAGGGAAGGCACACATGGCGGCCATACCCTCAGTGAAGATTCAACCTGGTCCAGCAGCACGCTCCGACCACTTTGGGAGAGGAAGAGGGAGAGGCAGGGGTGGGGGTGGCGTGGCAGTGGTGAAGAGTGACAGTGAAAGATAGAGTGAGAGACAGAGAGAGTGTGAGAGAGACTGAGAGGAAGGAAGGGAGGGAGACAGCTAACGGCACAGCCTTGCCAATTTTAACTGCAAGAGAATTACTTGGTCCTAGTCTGATAGCCAATAGTAGTTTAGAGAAGGATTTCACAAACACTTAACGTTGTGACCTGGGGAGTAATTATCATGACAATCAGGAGCTTTATCGTGAAAGAGCAGGGTTTTAGATAATATTCAGCCATATGCGGCTTTTTGCAACTGTACTGTATTTTATCAATAAAACGGCATTGATTTGCAAGTTTACTATTATGCTTTTGTTTGTCTCACAGATATACTATTTGAGTAAAATGACTTTACTTATAAACTAGTTGAAGAGTCCAAACATGGACAATGTCCTCTATCAGGTCTCCTCTCAACCTTCACTGCTCAAAGGAAATCAACTCCAGTCTATCCAATCTTCCCTCATAGTCCATCCCATGCTGCATCCTAGTGAATTTCCTTTGTGCCTATTCTACTGTAACCACATCTTTCCAATAATGTGGTGACCGGAACTGCATGTAGTACTTCAGTTTGGGTGTGAGCACATTATATACTGTGTACTTCCCTCCCGTATAAGATCTCCCAAAATGCATCACTTCACATTTGTTGGGATTATATCCGTCTGCCATTTCTCCACCCAAGACTCCAGCCTTTCTATATCCTGCTGTATTATCTGGCAATCTTCCTCACTATGCACAGCTCCCCCAAGTTTGTGCTATCTGCAAACTGACTAATCAGGCCACCTACATTCTCTCCAAACCTTTTATATTTATGACAAACAACAGGGGTCCCAGCACTGATCCCTGTAGAACACCCACTGGTCACAGACCTCTAACCAGAAGAACACCCGGCCACCTCTACTCTTCTATGACTAAACCAGTTCTGTATCCATCTTACCAGCTCATAGTGGATCCCATGTGACTTCACCGCTTAGATCAACCTGTCCTAAGGGGCCTTATCAAAGACCTTGCTAAAGCCCTAATACCTAATACCTATTGCACTGCCCTCATCAATTGTGTGACTTGATCTGCATACTTCAATAGGACTCAGACTCTTTCCTGCTCATCACAGGAAGGGTCACTGGATCTGAAACGTTAACTCTGTTTTCTCCTTCACATATGTTGCTAGACCTGCTGAGCTTCTCCAGCAACTTTGTTTTTGTTTTTCCCTGCTCTTGACTTGCATATAAAGGGTAGGTTTTGCAAACAGAAAGGAAAGCAAGTAGGATTGATGGTGATAGGTAACAGCTGATATTTTAATTACCCTATCAGACCGTTTTCTGCCTGAGTAAAACAGTTAAAATCCAAGACAGCCAGTTTAATTTTAAAACTCCAGAGATTTACTGCCCTACAATTAGGTAATTCATTTTCTTTTGACATGACAGTCTATTCAACTCAAGAATTCAAGGTTGTCTAAATGCAAGATAACCTTCTCAATTCTTTAAAAGCAAACAGAAAAAAAACTGATCATGGGAGCAAACACACTGAATGAGAAGTGAAAGAGATGAGGAAAAGGAAGCCAACTGTTTCAGGTTGCAAATGCATCCATATGTATATAAAGCCACAAAACTAACTACTTGCTCGACAAAAGATCACACTTTATAATAACCCTATGATAAACAAAGAACTTGCCTTTCCTCCCATTATCAGGTATAAAATGTGTTTTTTCCTCAGCATCTTATAACATTAAAAAACACAAACATTACAATTAATAGACAGAGATAACATATGAGCATAAAGATGCTAATTGTATCAGAGATAATACGAACTACAAATGCTGGAGAATCGAGATAACAAGGTGTAGATCTGGATGAACACAGCAGGCAAAGCAGCATCGTAGGAGCAGGAAGGCTGACACTTCGAGCCCAGACCCTTCACCAGAAATGGGGAAGGGAAACAGGGTTCTGAAATAAATAGGGAGAAAGGGGGAGATGGATAGATGATGAATAGAGGAGAAGGTAGGTGGAGAGGAGACAGACAAGTCAAAGAGACAGGGATGGAGCCAGTAAAGGTGAGTGTAGGTGGGGAGATGGGGAGGACATAGGTCAGTCCAGGGAGGACGGGCAGGTCAAGGGGACAGGGTGAGGTTAGTAGGTAGGAAGGAAATGGGGGTGCGACTTGAGGTGGGCCCCTACCGCATCCCAAAACCAGCCCAGCCCATCCCCGCCTCCCTAACCTGTCCTTCCTCCCACCTATCCCCTCCCCCATCTACTACCTACTAACCTCATCCTGCCCCTTGACCTGTCCATCCTCCCTGGACTGGCCTATCTCCTCCCTATGTCCCCACCTACACTCATCTTTACTGGCTCCGTCCCCACCTTTGACTTGTCTGTCTCCTCTCCATCTATTTTCTTGTCTATCCATCTTCCATTCACCTCCCCCTCTTTCCCTATTCATTTCAGAACCTCCTTCCCCTCCCCCATTTCTGATGAAGGGTCTAGGCCCGAAACATCAGCCTTCCTGCTCCTATGATGCTGCTGGGCCTGCTGTGTTCATCCAGCTCTACACCTTGTTATCTAGCATAAAGGTGCTTGCAGCTATGCGAAGTCCAGACTGTTCAATGCACAGCAATGCAGAAGAAAATAGACAAAAGAGCTGCAGATGCTGGAAATCTGAAACAAGAACAGAATTTGCTGGAAAAACCCAGCAGGTGTGCCTGGCACCTGTGGAGAGAAATCAGAATTAACATTTTGGATCAAGTGACCCTTCTTCGGTACTGATGGCTGCTAGGAAAAAGTTTTTTTTTAATGCAGAAGATAGGGTGGAGGTAAGAAGTAAATGATAGGTGGTGGTAGGACCCAAAGAGAGAGAAAAACAATTGGACAGACAAAGAAGTGGATAACTGTCAACCAAGGAGGATGAACAGTTGCTAATGGGACTATTAGTGGCTAAGGATAGGTTGTGTGTAATATGCGATAACAAGGCCTGATATGTAAGGTTGAGGAAAGGATGGGGAGGGTGTTCAAGTTTGAAAATTGCTGAACTCAATATTGAGTTCAGAGAGCTGTAGAGTTTCCAAGTGGAAAATGACGTACTGTTCTTCCAGATAGCGCTGAGCTTCGCTGGAACACTGCTGCAAGCTTAAGACTGAGATGTTGGCCAGTAAACAATGAGGTATATTGAAGTAACAGGCAACGGGAAGCACAGAGTCTATTTTGAAGACAGAACATAGGTGTCTTGTAAAGCGATCACCCTGTCTACACTTTGTTTCCCCACTGTAGAAGAGAGCACATTGTGTACAGCAAATGTAGCAGACAGGATTGAGTGAAGTGTTGCTTCACCTGGAAGGTGTGTTTGGACCCTTGGACACTGAAGAGGGTGGAAATAAATGGGCAAGTGTTACACCTTCTATGATTGTAGGGAAAGGTGCCATGAGGCTGTGAGGTGGTGTTAAGAGTGCAGGAAGGATGTCCGAGAAGAGGTAGTCATTGAGAAGACTGGTGAGGGAAGGGAGGAGAATGATAGTCTGGTGGTGGTGTCCCAATGGAGGTGGCAGAAATAGCAGCTAGTGATCCTCTGGATGTAGAAGCTGGTCGGATAGCAGGTGAAGACAGGGTACTCTTATCGCTCGTGGGAAGTGTATTGAACCTGGCTGAGGATCCTGTCAACTGTGGTGCTGGGAAATACTCAATTGAGGAAGAAGGTGGACATTTTGGAGACTCCAATGTTGAAACTGGTATCGTCGGAACAGAAACAGTAAAAATGGAGGAATGGGTGAGTGAAAGAGAGTCTTTACTGGAAGCAGAGTCTGAGAATGTATAGTCAAGGTAACTGTGGGGGTCAGTAGGTTTGTAGTAGAAATTGGTGGTGAATCTATCCCCAGAAAAAGAAAGGAAGGGAAGGAAGGAGTCAGAGATGGGCTAGGTGAAGATGACAGCAGGGTGGGAATTGAAGTTAGAAACTTATCCAATTCCAGATGAGAGAGGGAAGCTGCACCGATGATATTGACATACCAGAGAAAGAATTGTGAAAGGGACTGGAATAGGAATGGGACTGGAACAAGGAATGTTTCAAGTACCCCACAAAGAGACAAGCATATCTGGTGCCCCTGTGGATTCTCATTGTCACCCCTTTGACTTGAAGAAAGTGAGAAGAGTTAAAACAGAAGTTGTTCCGAGTGAGGGTGAGCTCAGCCTGGCAGAGGACGCTGGCGATGGATGGTGAGATTTCAGGCCTTTTTTCCAGCAGCATTGTCCCCGGCCTACATCTTTTGTCAGACTTGCTGTCACAAAGCTTGGCGCAAGCTGGAAGAATATTTTCTGTTTGGAAACTCTATAGGCCCTGTGATCACACGGTCTGCTCCATTACACACAACTTACTGTTAGCCACTAACAATCCCCATTAGCAGCTATTCATTCTATAAGGCTGGCCACTATCCACTCCTTTGTCTGTCCAATTGTTCTCTCTCTTTGGGCTCTATCACCACCTATCATTTACTCTTTCACCTTTCCCCCCACCTTATCTTCTGCATAAAAAACATTTTCCAAGCTCTTTGCACTTTCTCTTAACCAAAAGTTAATTCTCCCTCCCCACTTTCTGTTTAAAAAACATCACTTTCCCAGTTACATAATTCTGAAGGAGGTCACTGGACCCGAAATATTAACTTTAATTTCTCTGTACAGATGCTGCAAGACCCAGAGTTTTTTTGAGCAAATTCAGTTCTTGTTTCAGAGGAAAATAACATTCAGCATGACAACAGCACAATCATTTAATACAAAGGCAAAAAAACACATACAAATAATCATACAGGTCACACAGTTATCAATTTATGTCAGCAAGTAGTATTTTTTGATACAACAAGACATTGTTGGAGGAGCAAAATGACAATTCAGAATAATCATATTTGACTCAACTGGAATGAATTAATTTTTTGTATGCTTTTACAGAATTTTTTCTAGTTGGTTAAAGCATAACATGTTTTACATCAGATCATTTTCTAAAGAAGTTGTAATCCATTCTTTTCAACAACCAATCGTGCCCATTATTGACATAATGAGGTTCTCTGTAAAGTGGGTTGGTAAATTGCTACATTTGCGTTATTGTGCTAATGTATGTTCCTCAAACCGTCAACAGGTATCAAATAGACTCGGTAAACATTGGACACTGCCCCTCCCCAAATCTTAATACTGTTAGTTTAATTATAAATTTTCCAATTTTAGCTATGTATTATCCCACAGCATTTAATTCAATAATTTACATTTGGCCGTGGGCTGCTGAATGCGGATGAAATAATCATTTCAAAGAAGAAATCCTAATTCTTCTGAATGGATGGATTTCAGTCGACAATGTTTTTGCTGAAGCAGTATTTTGAGGATGAAATTACTTTAGAAAGATACGAGTTATTTTTAAAGAGTAGTTGATTTCAAAAATCTAATATGTATTGAGGATATCATTGCATGATGTACGTACTACATTACCTGACGTTCAGGTACGGCATTTGATTTGATGGAAGGCTATTAAAGTACTGGCTGTGTATTACCTCCTACAATGTTTGTACAATGCACGTGTTATTTTCCACAACTGACTGAAAAAATTGTTAGCAAAATACACTGGACAATCATCGATAACTGATATAAAATACAGAACGTGTGCTGTTCTTTAATCGAAAGGAAATAAATAAACCGTAAGGAGAGACACAGCAAAACAACACACCACAGCACACAAATTCTACACGGTCACAGATAAGACAGACCTTCCTCCACCTCTGGCCACTGCTCCAGAGTATTTTCATTGTCTTCTTCTGCATAGTATCAACAAAATTAACATTTAGATTTTAAAACTCCTCTCAGACAGGTTTATATTTTACCTGACTGGTGAAAACAAGTCTGAAGAATTAAAAACTGATTCCATAGCTCCAGATTCAAAATGAAAATGTAATCATGAGAGCATAAAATATCAGAATTGCTGTATGTTCCAGCAAGCATATCCAAGTTGATTCACATTGGTTTGCGAATGCACATCAACTGATTTGAACTATTCAACAATAAAGCACACTAATAATTACAATGGGAAAATTATAGCTTTTAATGTTTTCCCTGTCACGAATCATAATGATTGTGACTTGCTGTAACCTGCAGGGAAACCAGTGGAATTACGAACTATTTGGGCTATTTCATCGGGACAGAAGCGGGGAATGGAGAGCACAACAGCTGAACTGCGTGGAAGAATTCCATCGGAAATTTTAAACATCAGTTAACACTGCTGACACTCAAAGAATAAAAAATATCTACATGTATCTATTTACTAAGGAATAATCAATTAATCAGGATACCGCACCACAATGTAATTTAAATTCTAAAGGACATATTCCATTGCTGGAACTTCTGTTTTACACCAGAGTGTAAATCAGGCAATATTTAATTAGTTGCCCATTATCCCTTCCAATTTTCCTTTTCATTGAAGCCAAACTAATTCAGCTGAGTTGTGTAAAGGGTGATGACTTAACAGCCAAAGTTATCAGTTATGTCCACTTATACGAAGTTCACGGATTTTCTCATATTAGAACAGACGAGTGCTGACGCAATTGATTTTATTTGCAATCCCGCTACAATTTATAGATCAATCATAACTAATTTGTCAACCATATACTAAGCATGCACTGATTTATGACCTTATTGTCCTATTCAGAATTCCATTATACTCCTGGCCCGAGCCTTGTGGATGGTAAATAGAGAAAAAGTGCTTCACTTCAGAATTTCCAGCTCGAAAGGAATTAATACTGAAAGTTCCATCATCATAAACAGCAAGCATTTCCATTTTAGTCATTCAGACTATCAACAAGTTACTGATGCCCTTTACTTTTGGGAAAACCAAACAGGAAAACATTTCAACAACTGGAGTCATATTTATACTGTATCATCTAAGACACTCGCTCCATCATAAGGTCAGAAGTGAAAATGTTCACTGATGATTGAGAATTTCAGTTTCATATTAACTCCTCCATTCATGCATGCAGTCAGATCTGGACAATTTTAAAGCTTGGGCTGATGAATGGCAACTCACAGTAAAGTCACACAATGCCAAACAATGATCAGATCGAATAAGATGAAACTAACCACCACCTTTAACATTTATCATTAACATCATCACTAAAAAAACAGAAAATTTACTGGATCAGTCAGATAAATATGGAGGCTGCCAAAGCAGATCCGAGCTGGGAATTCTGCAGTGAAACACTGCCTCTCCGCTATCGAGAAGGCCCAAGTCAGGATATGATGGAATACTCCCAACTGGCCTGGAAGAGTGCAGTTTCAATAAAGCTCAAGAGGTTCTACACAGTCAAGACAAATCAACCTACCACCACCTTCAACATGCTCTCCCTCCATCACTAATGCACATCATCTACAAGATGTACAGCAGTAATTCAGCAAATTTCCTTTTGACAACATTTTCTAAACCCACAAACATAACCTTCTAGAACAAAAAATATAGTAAGAACACAGGAAAGTTACTACTTGGAAGTTCTCTTCCAAATCACATACCGTCCATACTTGAACATACGTTGCTATGATTTCATTATCAGTCAGTCAAAAGCCCAGAACTCCCTCCCTAATTCTGCTCTGGGTACATGCGCACAACATTTCCCGTTGCAGTCACCTTCTTTGGTAGCCAGGAATGAGAGTTGGGTTTTATCAGGCAAGCATGGAAAATAAAAAAACAAAGAGAAAAGAAAATTACAGCACAGGAGCAGGCCCTTCGGCCCTCCAAGCCTGCACTCATCAAGATCCTCTGTCTAAACCTGTCATCTATTTTCTAAGGGTCTGTATCCCTTTGCTCCCTGCCCATCCTTGTACCTGTCCGGACACATCTTAAAAGACACTATCATGTCTGCATCTACCACCTCCGCTGGCAACGTGTTCCAGGCACCCACCACCCTCTGCGTAAAGAACTTAGAACGCATATCTCCCATAAACATTCCTCCTCCCATTTTGAACTCACGACCCCTAGTAATTGAGTCCCCCATTCTGGGAAAAAGCTTCTTGCTATCCACCTTGTCTATACCCCTCGTGATTTTGTAGACCTCAATCAGGTTCCCCCTCAATCTCCATCTTTCTACTGAAAATAATCCAAATCTACTCAACCTTGCTGCATAGCTAGCGCCCCCCCATACTAGGTAACATCCTGGTGAATCTCCTCTGCACCGGCTCCAAAGCATCAACATCCTTTTGGTAATGTGGCGCCCAGAACAGTATGCGGTACTCGAAACGAGGCCGAACCAAAGTTTTATACAACTGTGATGACAATGTGTGGAGCTGGATGAACACAGCAGGCCAAGCAGCATCTTAAGAGCACAAAAGCTGATGTTTTGGGCCTAGACCCTTCATCAGAAAAGGGGGATGGGGAGAGGATTCTGAAATAAATAGGGAGAGAGAGGGGGAGGTGGACTGAAGATGGTTAGAGGAGAAGATAGGTGGAGAGGAGAGTATAGGTGGGAAGGTAGGGAGGGGATAGGTCAGTCCAGGGAGGACAGACAGATCAAGGGGGCTAGTAGGTGGGAAATGGAGGTGTGGCTTGAGGTGGGAGGAGGGGACAGGTGAGAGGAAGAACAGATTAGGGAGGCGGGGACAAGCTGGGCTAGTTTTGGGATGCAGTGGAGAGGGGGGGGAGATTTTGAAGCTGGTGAAATCCACATTGTACCATTGATTCCCCTCCTAAGGAATGGGAGGGGGAGTTAAAATGGTTCGCGACTGGGAGGTGCAGTTGTTCATTGCAAACCAAGCATAGGCGTTCCGCAAAGAGGTCCCCAAGAGTCCGCTTGGTTTCCCCAATGTAGACAAAGCCACAACAGGTACAGCGGATGCAGTATACCACATTCGTGGATGTGCAGGTGAACATCTGCTTGATGTGGAAAGTCATCTTGGGGCCTGGGATGGGGGTGAGGGAGGAGGTGTGGGGGCAAGTGTAGCACCTGCTGCGGTTGCAGGGGAAAGTGCCGGGTGTGGTGGGGTTGGAGGGGAGTGTGGAGTGGACAAGGGAGTGGTGAAGAGAGTGGTCTCTCAGGAAGGCAGACAAGGGTGGGGATGGAAAATGTCTTTAGTGGTGGGGTCGGATTGAGATGGCGGAAGTGTCGGAGGATGATGCATCGTATCCGGAGATTGGTGGCGTGGTATGTGAGGACTAAGGGGATTCTCTTTTGGCCGTTATTGCGGGGATGGGGTGTGAGGGAAATGCTTGAGACATGGTCGAGGGCATTCTCAACCACTGCGGGGTGGGGGGAGTTGCAGTCCTTGAAGAACGAGGACATCTGGGATGTACAGGAGTGGAATGCCTCATCATGGGAGCAGATACGGTGGAGGCGAAGGAATTGGGAATATGGGATGGAATTTTTTTGTAGGAAGGTGGGTGGGAGGAGGTCCCAAAACCAGCCCAGCTTGTCCCTAACCTGTTCTTCCTCTCACCTATCCCCCCCTCCCACCTCAAGCCACACCTCCATTTCCTATCTATTAACCTCATCCCGCCCCCTTGACCTGTCCGTCCTCCCCGGACTGACCTATCCCCTCCCTACCTCTGCTATCCATCTTCGGTCCACCTCCACCTCTCTCCCTATTTATTTCAGAATCCTCTCCCCATCTCCGTTTCTGATGAAGGGTCTAGGCCCGAAATGTCAGCTTTTGTGCTCCTAAGATGCTGCTTGGCCTGCTGTGTTCATCCAGCCCCACACTTTGTCATGTCAGATTCTCCAGCATCTGCAGTTCCCATTATCTCTTATACAACTGTAACACGAACTGCCAACTCTTGTACTCAATATCCTGTCTGATGAAGGAAAGCATGCTGCATGCCTTTTTGACCACTCTATTGACCTGCATTGCCACCCTCAGGGAACAATGGACTTGAACACCCAGATCTCTCTGAACATCAATTTTCCCCAGGACTTTTCCATTTACGATACAGTTTGCTCTTGAATTCGATCTTCCAAAATGCATCACCTCGCATTTGCCTGGATCGAACTCCATCTGCCCAACTCTCCAATCTACCTACATTCTGCTGTAATCTCTGACAGTTCCCTTCATTATCTGCTACTCCACCAATCTACATGTCATTTGCAAACTTGATAATCAGACTACCTATACCTTCCTCCAAATCATTTACATATATCACAAACAACAGTGATCCCAGCATAGATCCCTGTTGAACACCACTGGTCACAGGTCTCCAATTTGAGAAACCCCCTTCCACTACTACTCACTGTCTCCTGTGCCGAGCCAGTTTTTTTAATCCATCTAGCTAGCATCTGGACCCCATGCGACTTCACTTTCTCCATCAGCCTGCCATGGGGAACCTTATCAAACACCTTACTGAAGTCCATATATGACATCTACAGCCTTTCCCTCAATTAACTTTGTCACATCCTCAAAGAATTCTATTAAATTGGTAAGACATGACCTTCCCTGCACAAAACCATATTGTCTATCACTGATTTTCTTCCAAATGGGAAGAGATCCTATCTCTCAGTATCTTCTCCAGCAGCTTCCCTACCACTGACGTCAGGCTTGCCAGTTGATAATTACCTGCATACCCCCTGCAACCCTTCTTAAACAAGGGGAAAACATTAGCAATTCTCCAGTCCTCCAGGACCTCACCCATGTTTAAGGATGCTGCAAAGATATCTGTTAAGGCCCCAGCTATTCCTTTTCTCGCTTCCCTCAATAGCCTGGGATAGATCCCATCTGGACCTGGGGACTGGTCCACTTTAATGCCTCATAGGATACCCAATACTTGCTCCCTCCTTATGCTGACTTGACCTAGAGTAAACAAACATCTATCCCGAACCTCAACATCAGTCATGTCCCTCTCCTTGGTGAATACCGATGCAAAGTACACGTTAAGAATGTCACCCATTTTCTCTGACTCAATGCATAACTTTCCTTCCTTGTTCTTTAGTGGGCCAATCCTTTCTCTCGTCACCCTCTTGCTCTTTATATATGAATAAAAGGCTTTGGGATTTTCCTTAACCATGTTTGCTAAAGATATCTCATGTCCCGTTTTAGCCCTCTTAATTCCTCGTTTCAGATTCACCCTACATTCCCGATATTCTTCCAAAGCTTCGTCTGTCTTCAGTCACCTAGGCCTTATGTATGCTTCTTTTGTCCTCTTGGCTAGTCTCACAATTTCACCTGTCGTCCATGGTTCCCTAATCTTGCCACTTCTATTCCTCATTTTCACAAGAACATGTCTCTCCTGCACACTAATCAACCTGTCTTTAAAAGCCTCCCACATGTCAAATGTGGCTTTACCTTCAAACAGTTTCTTCCAATCTTCATTCCCCAGATTCCGCTAAATTTTGGTATAGTTGGTCTTCCCCCAGTTTAGAACTCTTCATTTGGGACCACTCTCATCTTTGTCCATGAGAAGTGTAAAACTTACGGAATTGTGGTCACTATTTCCAAACTAGTCCCGTACTGTAATTTCAACCACCTGGCTGGCTTCATTCCCCAACACCAGGTCCAATATGGCCCCTTCCCGAGTTGGACTATACACATATTGCTCTCAAAAACCCTCCTGGATGCTCCTTAAGAATTCTGCTCCATCTTGACCGCTAACACTAAGTGAATCCCTGTCAATGTTGGGAAAATTAAAATCTCCCATCACCACTACCCTGTTGCTCCTACACTTTTCCATAATCTGTCTACATATTTGTACCTCTATCTCACGCTCGCTGTTGGGAGGCCTGTAGTGCAGCCCCAACATTGCTACTGCACCCTTCCTATTTCTGAGTTCTACCCATATTGCCTCACTGCTTGAGTCCTCCATAGCACCCTCCTTCAGTACAGCTGTGATATCGTCTTTGACCAGTAATGCAACTCCTCCGCCCCTTTTACCTCCCTCTCTATCCCGCCTGAAGCATCGATATCCTGGGATATCTAGTTGCCAATCATGCCCTTCCCTCAACCAAGTCTCAGTAATAGTAATAACATCATACTCCCAGGTACCGATCTAAGCCCTTAGTTCATCAAAGAAGGGAATGAAATCTTGCAACTGGGACGGTTGGTCCCAAAGGGTGAGGGGCATCCTCTTGATTGCAGTGCCCCAGTTTTCCTTCCTGCATTTTCTTAAAAAATCATGCATCCAAAAGAAACCTTTGAATGCTGATCTACCTGCCATCGTCCAGTGGATACAGTCAGTGGAGGTGGATAGAGCCCTTCAACTGCCACGTAGTTAGGCAGATAATAGCCTCAAAACATCTGAAGGTAAGGAGGTGGTCAAAATCCTTGATACTTAACTGCCACCTTCTGTAACCCTACTCTCGCAACTCATCAGAAACAAACCTGGTAGGGGGCCATAAATTCCAGCCTCTGAAGGAGATTTGTTCGTCACAGTGGGTTCAGAGAATGGTCCTGTACCAAAAAGACAGACCTGAAGCCATCACGGGTTTAAGCCTCGAGCCTGAATTAAGAGAGGCTAGGCAGTCACAAGGAGCTCGTCAACAAAGAATTTGAAATGTTAATCAGTAATAGATATTGACTGATAACTTTAAGGGAGAAATCTGATTTTGAGCTTCCTATGAGGAGAATAACCCGGCTTGCCATTGACTGAATTATTACATTACTAATGACAGCTTAATTTACAATTTGTATCAGGTCACTAGAATTCTTAGGGATCAAATTATCAAGTGCATATTTCAAATATTAAATATTTGAATAAGTATATTTTAAACGTGTTTATATACACAGACATGCCTGAGTGTAGCGTTTACTATGAGTGGTTTATGGTCTTTAACTCATACTCCTTTTCAAAAAAAAAGTGCTGCAATTGATGCTACATGGTTTCCTGCCCATTCACACACAATGAATTCCTCGTGGAAAGTTCCCAATCCTTCTTTTGAATTGTTGGATCTGTACAATTTTTATTGATTATTACACTTGCAAGTTCTGCTCTATTGAGTTGAGATAGGAAAAATTAAAATTGCAATTACAGGTCAACTGAAACCACAGGCAATCTATTGCAGGTGTTTATTTCTGCAGAAGAAGCCTGCAAAGGCTTCGCTACATAAATAACTTAATTTCTGTTTACAAACCTTCATAAAGCTCAATTCCTTCTTCTCCATTGTCTGGGTAGAAAGAAACAGGAAAAAATGGAATAAATAAAAGAAAAAAAATAAAACAGGAACATCAACAAATAATCTTTAACGGATCAATATTAGGGTAAAACTGATCTGCTTTCATCCTTAGAAGGTACAATTCTTCGTCTCCTTTCTTACGGTTAGCTTTGCTCCATTTTATTGCAGAGGTAGAATTCAATGTCTTCCCAGGTAGGTCTGGAGGTATGACTGATTAGAGGTGGGGGCATTTTATCGGATGAAAGGGTAACATGAGGAGACACAATCTTCCCACCTCTGCCCTGGCCAAGTCAGAGGTTGAAAGGCTCATGGATGGCCTTCCTGAGCCACCTCTATTTGAGGCTCTCATGTGGACAATGAATACTGATATTATTCACCGTCTGTCTGTGAGGATGTCATTGTAATGGGATGATTGAAAAAGTAGAAACCTGTCAGATTAGCCTGCAAGCTCTTGGGACATGTAGGTCCTTCATTCAAACATACTCTAAGCTTGATCCCAGGTCCTGCACTGGTAAGATGGGATCAGGAACACAACGAGAATGAATACAACATCCCACCCTGGCCATTGTTGCTGACTGACTCCCCAACCATCCCCACTCGGCACAACCTGCAACCATTGTCTCACTCCCAACTGCCCACATTTGCCTGTTGCCCGGGACCTTTTGACGATCATAGGTGCATCACTGGTAGCTGCCTCCTCTCCTGCTGGCACTGCCTACAGTGAGAAGTTGCGGAACCTTTTGGGGGCCAGGGGAAGGCCTGTTGCTATATACCTAAGTGTCCAAAGGACATAATATCAGGCAGATCTTCCCTGAAAGGCACAAGCTCGGACACTTGCTAGATCTCCAGCTGGCCTCTAAGGTTCCTGCTGCCTGCATAAATGAACACCCAATATGAAGCTTGTAGGAAAATCAAAGAATTAATTTTTCACACTGTGGTTGTACACATCCATCCTAGGACGTCTGGATTCTTCTTACAAAAGTAGTGATACTCAAGTTTATTTCTGAACCCCACAATTAGCCACGTATACAATATTGCAAGGAAATACAAACAACTTGAATGACTATGGGCCCTTTAAGTTAATCTGAATAATAAATGAAAAGTATAATTAATTAGCTGCAAGCTACCAACATGAGTTATGTCTGGATGTGAGTTTGCTCGCTGAGCTGGAAGGTTAGTTTTCAGACATTTCGTCACCATTCTGGGTAACATCATCAGTGAGCCTCCAATGAAGCGCTGGTGTTATGTCCCGCTTGCTATTTATCTGTTTAGGTATCCTTGGGTTGGTGATGTCATTTCCTGTTCTTTTTCTCAGAGGATGGTAGATTGGCTCCTACCATCCTCTGAGAAAAAGAACAGGAAATGACATCACCAACCCAAGGAAACCTAAACAGATAAATAGCAAGTGGGGCATAACACCAGTGCTTTGTCGGAGGCTCACTGTTGATGTTACCTAGAATGGTGACAAAACATCTGGGAACAAACCGGCAAGCTCAGTGAACTAGCCTACATCTCGAACACAATAAAGACCCACTCTCTTGTGGACCGAGAGGACGAGAGTGCTGTCTTGGAGGTGAAAGGAGGACGTCGGGTTGGCTGTGCGCCCTTGCGACCAGTGGATCTTAATGCTGGTTCAGGGGAGCAGCCAACCTGCAATGATGGCTGCGGCAAGTGCTCGTGCCCCAGGTCAGGGGGTCCGGAACACCATCCGTGTTTCTGTAAAGAAGATGGATGAAGGTGCACCTGTGGACCGCACCTTCTTCGTGAAGAGGGTCCTGTTGGACTATTGTGGGTTTGCTGCTGCGGACATTTACTGCCTGCAGGATTTCCCCGGAGGGGGTTTTTACGATGTGACCTTCCGGAGTGCCAAGCTTTGCGAGCGCTTCCTGGAGGTTTTCAAGGAGAAAGGAGGTGAGGGCCCCCTCTCTGTATTGACCGCTGTCCCACTGTTTGTGATGCCAGCACAGAGGAGCCGTATGGTGACTGTACACATGTACAACCCGCATGTGCCAGCAGTTGATGTCCTGACCTTCCTCGGAAGGTATGTGAAGGTGGAAGGGGACCTAACTGACATGGTGGACCCCTTTGGCATTGGACGAGTAAGAGGCAGGTCAAGGTGACGCTGAGGATGGGCGCAGACGGGAATGTCGCACACCCACCGTCCAGCTTCGCGATCGGTGGGAGCAGGGGCTACCTGACCTATGCAGGGCAACCTAAAGTCTGCCATGCCTGTGGTAGGTCAGGTCACATGGCGGCCGACTGCAAAGTCACCATCTGCAGGAACTGCAGGGAGGAGGGACACCTTGCAAAGGATTGCCCACGAGAGAGAAGCTGCAACCTTTGCGGGGAAGCGGGCCACTTCTATAGGGCATGCCCGCGGCGGGGTACCACCTACGCCCAGGTCGCCGGCAGGGGAAATGTGGGGCCAGCCCCCCCGGAGGAGAGGAAGGCACCAGGGCCCAGCAAGGACCCCACTAATGTGCAGGAGGGCCAGGCCGTGCAGGAGGGCCCAGCCCTGCAGGATGGGCCCGAGGCCAGCAAAGCACCCCTGCAGGCTCCGATCCCCCCCGACAACCCGGAGCCAATGGAGGCGGCGACAGGCGACCCAGGGGAGTGGACTACAGTCCGGAAAGCGAGGAGGAACGTGCGTCGACGGGCCCAGGAACCGCAACAATCAGGAGGGAAGAGACAGCTACAGGGGGGCTATAAGAGCTCCTCTGACGAGGAGGATTCGGAGAGGGCCCACCCGAAGCAGAAGTTAAAGGTCTCGAGGGGGAAGGAAAGCAGCACCCCGCTTCCAGGTGACGGGAGGCGGCCTGAGGCTCACTCCGACACCCAGTCAAGTGCCGCTGGAGCACTGGAGGGCCCCCCGGAACTTCCAGGCGGGAAGGAGGAAACAGCACGTCCCCAGCCTGATCCGGAGCCGGACCCTCCTGCCTCCGCACCCCTGACGGGGGGATGCCACCCGGAAGGCAGCACAGACGGTTTCCTGAGCCCAGAGAGCGTCCAGCAGTTAGCCCGGGCAATGGGCATGAAGGGACAGATGGAGGGGCTGGACCTTGGACTTGGGGAGGGTACTGCAGTCACTGCCCACAATGGGGGTACGAATTGCGAGCATTAATGTGCGCAGCGTCAAGTCAACCGCGAGATGTGTGTCCACATTGGCCTACCTGACCACCATCAAGGCGGACCTCCTGTTTCTGCAGGAGTGCGGGATACCGCACCTCGGCAGGTACGGGAAATGGTCCGGCGCCTGGACCTGTGGGCCTTCGATCTGGTCGGGGGGTAACGACTGTCGCTCCTCGGGCCTGGCTATTCTGCTGCGGGGGCACAACTTCACCATCTCTCAAGTTCAGGAGGTGGTGGGGGGGCGCCTCCTAGTGGCTGACATCACCTACAGGAATGCTCCCCTGAGGCTGATCAACGTGTACGCCCCAGCGGTACGGAGTGAGCGGTTGGCCGTCCTGCAGCGGCTTCCACCCCTGCTGGCTACGTCCAGGCCGGTCATCCTAGGCGGAGACTTCAACTGCATCATTGATGCAGATGGAAGATCCGGTGTGGGGACAGCGGGTGGGGGGATTCAACTGGACGTCACGTCCAGATTCCTGATGGGCACGGTGAAGGACGCCAAGCTGCTCGACGTCTTCAGCACCCCTGCAGACGGAGCGCAGCAGAGGTACACCTGGTCGCGGCCAGACGGGTCTATCCGCTCAAGGATAGACTTCCTGTTTGTGTCACGGACGTTCTCGGTCAGATCCACTGGTGTCGAGCCGGTGTTCTTCTCTGACCACTGCCTCCTGTTGGCCGACTGTCACTTACAGGACGACCAGCCGGCCGGCAAGGGGACGTGGAAGCTCAACACGACTCTGTTGACCCCAGAGAACGTCGAGGAGCTTAAGAGGGAGTACACCGGTTGGAGGACCGTGAAACCCCTCTTTGAGTCTCCAGGCGACTGGTGGGAGACGGTGAAGGAGAACATCAAGAGGTTCTTTGTCCTCAAGGGTGTTCAGAAGGCAAGAGAGAGGCGGGGAAAGCTGTCGCGACTCCAGAAAAGGGTGCAGAACCTGTTCCTTCTGCAGTTGATGGGGGTCGATGTCACGGAGGACCTCCGCGAGGTGAGGGGCCAGCAAGCCTCGCTCTTCGCCGCGGAGGCCTCCCGGATAATCTTCCGGTCCAGGGTCCGCTCTGTGGAGCAGGACGAGACGTGCTCGCGTTTCTTCTTTCAGAAGGTGCACAAAGAGAGCTCTGTGCTTAGCCGGCTGAAGGAGGACGACGGCTCGGTGACGTCGTCTCGGCCCGACGTTTTGAGGATCAGCAGATCCTTCTATGCCGGACTGTACGACACGAAGCCCACGGACAGCACGGCCTCCGAGTCGTTCCTGTCGTCTATCACGGAGGTCTTAGATGACGGCACGAGGGAGTGGCTGGACCGGCCGATATCCCTGGACGAGCTGGCCAGAGCCCTCAAGTCCTTGCAGAGGAATAGGACTCCCGGAAGTGATGGCTTACCGGTCGAGCTGTATTCTGCTCTGTGGGGCCTGGTCGGCCAGGACCTGCTGGAGGTGTACGATAGTGCGCTTCGGGCAGGGGAAATGTGCAAGTCCATGAGGAAGGGCATCATCACCCTCATTTACAAGAGGAAGGGGGAGAGGGAAGAAATTAAGAATTGGCGTCCCATTTCACTTTTGAACGTGGACTACAAAATCCTGGCTAAGGTCATTGCCAACCGGGTCAGGTCTGTCCTGGAGTCGGTGATTCACCCTGACCAAACCTGTGCTGTGCCGGGCAGGAAGATCGCTGAGAGCCTCGCGCTCATCAGGGATACGATCGCCTACGTACAGGACAGGCGGGTGGACACCTGCCTCGTCAGCCTGGACCAGGAGATGGCCTTCGACAGGGTCTCTCATGCTTACATGAGGGACGTCCTCTCCAAATTGGGATTCGGGGAGGGCATCCGCAATTGGATCCGGCTGCTCTACGCCAACATCGTTAGCGCAGTCTCGATCAACGGGTGGGAATCAGACAGTTTTCCTGTTAGATCTGGAGTCAGGCAGGGCTGCCCGCTCTCTCCTGCCTTGTTCGTGTGCTGTGTGGAGCCCTTCGCCGCCTCCATCAGGAAGGACGTGAGCCTGAAGGGCGTGACTATCCCAGGCAGCGGAGGCCTTCAGGTCAAGACCTCCCTGTACATGGACGATGTCGCCGTCTTCTGCACCGATCGTCGGTCAGTGAGTAGGCTGTTGGACATCTGCGGCCAGTTTGAACTGGCCTCGGGTGCCAAAGTCAATAGGGGTAAGAGCGAGGTCATGTTCTTCGGGAACTGGGACGACCGCTCCTTCATCCCCTTCACCGTCAGGACAGACTACCTGAAGGTGCTGGGTGTTTGGTTTGGTGGAGCTGGGGTGTGCACTAAGACTTGGGAGGAGCGTATCTCCAAATTTAAGTAGAAGCTGGGCAGGTGGACGCTCCGGTCCCTCTCCATCGCGGGTAAGAACCTGGTTGTCAGGTGCGAGGGGCTTTCGATACTGTTGTATGTGGCGCAGGCCTGGCCTATTACCTGGACCTGTGCCGCTGCGGTCACCCGGGCCATCTTCCACTTCATTTGCGGGTCGAGGATGGACCGGGTCCGCAGAGATACCATGTACAAAGACCTGGGAAATGGGGGAAAGGGCGTACCGAACGCCACCCTCGCCCTGACGGCTACCTTTGTGTGTGGCTGCATCAAGCTGTGCGTAGATCCTCAGTACGCAAACACCAAGTGTCACTACTTACTGAGGTTCTACCTGTCCCCGGTGTTGCGAAGGATGGGCCTGGCCTCGTTGCCGCGGAACGCTCCGAGTAGTTGGGCCGTTCCGTACCACCTGTCCTTCGTGGAGAAATTTTTGAAAGGAAACACCTTTGACCACAAGGCCGTCAGGCAGTGGTCAGCACGTAGTATCCTCAGGACCCTTCGGGAAAAGGAGAGGGTGGATCCCGTCGTGTGGTTCCCCATGCAGACTGCCAAAGTCGTTTGGCAGAATGCCTCATCGCCAGAACTTTCAAACAAGCACAAGGACATTGCTTGGCTGGTGGTGAGAGGGGCTCTGCCAGTGAGATCCTTTATGCATGCCCGGAATCTCTGCACCACCGCACGCTGCCCTCGAGGTGGCTGCAGGTGGGACAAGACTGTTGATCACCTCCTTCTGGAGTGTGCCTATGCGCAGGAGGTCTGGAGGGGGATGCAGTGGTATTTGTCGAGGTTCGTCCCGAGCAGCTCCGTGACGCGGGACTCCGTGCTCTACGGGCTGTTTCCGGGGACGCACACCGAGACCAACATCAGCTGCGCCTGGAGGACCATCAATGCGGTGAAAGACGCTCTTTGGTCTGCCCGCAACTTGCTGGTCTGCCAGCTGAAAGAACTGACCCCGACCGAGTGTTGCAGACTGGCGCACTCCAAGGTCCAGGGCTACGTGCTGAGGGACGCGCTAAAGCTTGGGGCAGCCGCCGCCAAGGCGCGGTGGGGAAAGACCACCGTATGAGCCCCCTCGTCCAGAAAAGGGAAAAGAATCCTATCTGGTAACTGGGCCCAGCTGGTGCCTTCCCCAACTGGTCAGGGGGCCAACTGGGACTGTGCGGGGTGACGACTGCCGGGGCGGTTTCTTTGCTTTGTTTTTTTTTCTCTCTGTTTTGTTTTTTTTTTCCCTTTAGTTGGTGTACGTACCCCCGGGTAACCCGGAGTGGCTTGCATGACTGGGTAGGTGTATAAATGTTTTATTTTTTGTACATTCTATGAATAAAGTATATTTTTTCAAATTAAAAAAAAGGTGACAAAACATCTGGGAACAAACCGGCAAGCTCAGTGAACTAGCCTACATCTCGAACACAATAAAGACCCACTCTCTTGTGGACCGAGAGGACGAGAGTGCTGTCTTGGAGGTGAAAGGAGGACGTCGGGTTGGCTGTGCACCCTTGCGACCAGTGGATCTTAATGCTGGCTTCGGCCTAACGCTGGTTCAGGGGAGCAGCCAACCTGCAACGATGGCTGCGGCAAGTGCTCGTGCCCCAGGTCAGGGGGTCCGGAACACCATCCGTGTTTCCGTAAAGAAGGTGGATGAAGGTGCACCTGTGGACCGCACCTTCTTCGTGAAGAGGGTCCTGTTGGACTGTTGTGGGTTTGCTGCTGCGGACATTTACTGCCTGCAGGATTTCCCCGGAGGAGGTTTTTACGATGTGACCTTCCGGAGTGCCAAGCTTTGCGAGCGCTTCCTGGAGGTTTTCAAGCAGAAAGGATGTGAGGGCCCCCTCTCTGTATTGACCGCTGTCCCACTGTTTGTGATGCCAGCACAGAGGAGCCGTATGGTGACTGTACACATGTACAACCCGCATGTGCCAGCAGTTGATGTCCTGACCTTCCTCGGAAGGTATGTGAAGGTGGAAGGGGACCTAACTGACATGGTGGACCCCTTTGGCATCTGGACGAGTAAGAGGCAGGTCAAGGTGACGCTGAGGATGGGCGCAGACGGGAATGTCGTACACCCACCGTCCAGCTTCGTGATCGGCGGGAGCAGGGGCTACCTGACCTATGCAGGGCAACCTAAAATCTGCCATGCCTGTGGTAGGTCAGGTCACGTGGCGGCCGACTGCAAAGCCACCATCTGTAGGAACTGCAAGGAGGAGGGACACCTTGCAAAGGATCGCCCACAAGAGAAAAGCTGCAACCTTTGCGGGGAAGCGGGCCACCTCGGTAGGGCATGCCCGCTGCGGGGGACCACCTACGCCCAGGTCGCCAGCGAGGGCAATGCGGGGCCAGCACCTCCCCCCACCCTCCCCCAGAGGAGAGGAAGGCACCAGGACCCAGCAAAGACCCCACTAATGTGCAGGAGGGCCAGGTCGTGCAGGAGGGCCCAGCCCCGCAGGATCGGCCTGAGGCCAGCAAAGTGCCCCTGCAGGCTCCGCTCCCCCGCCACCGACAACCCAGAGTCAATGGAGGCGGCGACAGGCGACCCAGGGGAGTGGACGACAGTCCGGAAAGCGAGGAGGAAGGTGCGTCGACGGGCCCAGGAACCGCAACCATCAGGCGCGAAGAGGCAGCTACAGGGGGGCTATAAGAGCTCCTCTGACGAGGGGGATTCGGAGAGGGCCCGCCCGAAGCAGAAGTTAAAGATCTTGAGGGAGAAGGAAAGCAGCACCCCGCTTCCAGGTGATGGGAGGCGTCCTGAGGCTCCCTCCGACACCCAGTCAAGTGCCGCTGGGGCACTGGAGGACCCCCCGGAACTTCCAGGCGGGAAGGAGGAAACAGCGCGTCCCCAGCCTGACCCAGAGCCGGACCCTCCTACCTCCGCACCCCTGACGGGGGGATGCCACCCGGAAGGCAGCACGGACGGTTTCCTGAGCCCGGAGAGCGTCCAGCAGTTAACCCGGGCAATGGGCATGAAGGGACAGATGGAGGGGCTGGACCGTGGACTTGGGGAGGGTACTGCGGTCACTGCCCACAATGGGGGTACGAGTTGCGAGCATTAATGTGCGCAGTGTCAAGTTCACCGCAAGATGTGTGTCCACGTTGGCCTACCTGACCACCATCAAGGCGGAACTCCTGTTTCTGCAGGAGTGCGGGATGCGCAGCTCAGCAGGTACAGGAAATGGTCCGGCGCCTGGACCTGTGGGCCTTTGATCTGGTCGGGGGGGTAACGACTGTCGCTCCTCGGGCCTGGCTATTCTGCTGCGGGTGCGTGACTTCACCATCTCTCAAGTTCAGGTGGTTGGGGGGGGGGGCGCCTCCTAGTGGCTGACATCACCTATAGGAACGCTCCCCTGAGGCTGATCAACGTGTACGCCCCAGCGATACGGAGTGAGCGGTTGGCTGTCCTGCAGCGGCTTCCACCCCTGCTGGCTACGTCCAGGCCGGTCATCCTAGGCGGAGACTTCAACTGCATCATCGATGCAGATGGAAGATCTGGCGTGGGGACAGCGGGTGGGGAGAGTCAACTGGACGTCACGTCCAGATTCCTGAGGGGCACAGTGAAGGACGCCAAGCTGCTCGATGTCTTCAGCACCCCTGCAGACGGAGCGCAGCGGAGGTACACCTGGTTGCGGCCAGAATGGTCTATCCGCTCAAGGATAGACTTCCTGTTTGTGTCACGGGCGTTCTCCGTCAGGTCCACCGGTGTCGAGCCGGAGTTCTTCTCTGACCATTGCCTCCTGCTGGCCGACTGTCACTTACAGGACGACCAGCCGGCCGTCAAGGGGACGTGGAAGCTCAACACGACTCTGTTGACCCCAGAGAACGTCGAGGAGCTTAAGAGGGAGTACGCCGGTTGGAGAACCATGAAACCCCTCTTTGAGTCTCCAGGCGACTGGTGGGAGACCGTGAAGGAGAACATCAAGAGGTTCGTTGTCCTCAAGGGTGTTCAGAAGGCAAGAGAGGGGCAGGGAAAGCTGTCGCGACTCCAGAAAAGGGTGCAGAACCCGCTCCTTCTGCAGTTGATGGGGGTCGATGTCATGGAGGACCTCCGCGAGGTGAGGGGCCAGCAAGCCTCGCTCTTCGCCGCGGAGGCCTCCCGGATAATCTTCCGGTCCAGGGTCCGCTCTGTGGAGCGGGACGAGGCCTGCTCGCGTTTCTTCTTTCAGAAGGTGCACAAAGAGAGCTCTGTGCTTAGCCGGCTGAAGGAGGACGACGGCTTGGTGACGTCGTCTCGGCCCGACATTTTGAGGATCAGCAGATCCTTCTATGCCGGACTGTAAGACACGAAGCCCACGGACAGCACGGCCTCCGAGTCATTCCTGTCGTCTATCACGGAGGTCTTAGACGACGGCACGAGGGAGTGGCTGGACCGGCCGATATCCCTGGACGAGCTGACCACAGCCCTCAAGTCCTTGGAGAGGAATAGGACTCCCGGAAGCGACGGCTTACCGGTCGAGCTGTATTCCGCTCTGTGGGGCCTGGTCGGCCAGGACCTGCTGGAGGTGTACGATAGTGCACTTCGGGCAGAGGAAATGTGCAAGTCCATGAGGAAGGGCATCATCACCCTCATTTACAAGAGGAAGGGGGAGAGGGAAGAAATTAAGAATTGGCGTCCCATTTCACTTTTGAATGTGGACTACAAAATCCTGGCCAAGGTCATAGCCAACCGGGTCAGGTCTGTCCTGGAGTCAGTGATTCACCCTGACCAAACCTGTGCTGTGCCTGGCAGGAAGATTGCTGAGAGCCTCGCGCTCATCAGGGATACGATTGCCTACGTACAGGACAGGCGGGTGGACACCTGCCTCGTCAGCCTGGACCAGGAGATGGCCTTCGACAGGGTCTCTCATGCTTACATGAGGGACGTCCTCTCCAAATTGGGGTTCGGGGAGGGCATCCGCAATTGGATCCGGCTGCTCTACGCCAACATCGTTAGCGCAGTCTCGATCAACGGGTGGGAATCAGACAGTTTTCCTGTTAGATCTGGAGTCAGGCAGGGCTGCCCGCTCTCTCCTGCCTTGTTCGTGTGCTGTGTGGAGCCCTTCGCCGCCTCCATCAGGAAGGACGTGAGCCTGAAGGGCGTGACTATCCCAGGCAGCGGAGGCCTTCAGGTCAAGACCTCCCTGTACATGGACGATGTCGCCGTCTTCTGCACCGATCGTCGGTCGGTGAGTAGACTATTGGACATCTGCGGCCAGTTTGAACTGGCCTCGGGTGCCAAAGTCAATAGGGGTAAGAGCGAGGTCATGTTCTTCGGGAACTGGGACGACCGCTCCTTCATCCCCTTCACCGTCAGGACAGACTACCTGAAGGTGCTGGGTGTTTGGTTTGGTGGAGCTGGGGTGTGCACTAAGACTTGGGAGGAGCGTATCACCAAACTGAAGCAGAAGCTGGGCAGGTGGACGCTCCGGTCCCTCTCCATCGCGGGTAAGAACCTGGTTGTCAGGTGCGAGGGGCTTTCGGTACTGTTGTATGTGGCGCAGGCCTGGCGTATTCCCTGGACTTGCGCCGCTGCGGTCACCCGGGCCATTTTCCACTTCATTTGGGGGTCGAGGATGGACCGGGTCCGCAGGGACATCATGTACAAAGACCTGGAAAATGGGGGAAAGGACTTACCGAACGCCACCCTCGCCCTGACGGCTACCTTTGTGTGTGGCTGCATTAAGCTGTGCGTAGATCCTCAGTATGCAAACACCAAGTGTCACTACTTACTGAGGTTCTACCTGTCCCCGGTGTTGCGAAGGATGAGCCTGGCCTCGTTGCCGCGGAACGCTCAGAGTAGTTGGACCGTTCCGTACCACCTGTCCTTCGTGGAGAAATTTTTGAAAGGAAACACCTTTGACCAAAAGGCCGTCAGGCAGTGGTCAGCACGTAGTATCCTCGGGACCCTTCGGGAAAAGGAGAGGGTGGATCTCGTCGTGTGGTTCCCCACGCAGACTGCCAAAGTCGTTTGGCAGAATGCCTCATCGCCAGAACTTTCAAATAAGCACAAGGACATTGCTTGGCTGGCGGTGAGAGGGGCTCTGCTAGTGAGATCCTTTATGCATGCCCGGAATCTCTGCGCCACTGCACGCTGCCCTCGAGGCAGCTGCGGGTGGGACGAGACTGTCCATCACCTCCTTCTGGAGTGTGCCTATGCGCAGGAGGTCTGGAGGGGGATGCAGTGGTATTTGTCGAGGTTCGTCCCGAGCAGCTCCGTGACATGGGACTCCATGCTCTACGGGCTGTTTCCCGGGACGCACACCGAGACCAACATCAACTGCGCCTGGAGGACCATCAATGCGGTGAAAGATGCTCTTTGGTCTGCCCGCAACTTGCTGGTCTGCCAGCTGAAAGAACTGACCCCGACTGAATGTTGCAGACTGGCGCACTCCAAGGTCCAGGACTACGTGCTGAGGGATGCGCTAAAGCTTGGGGCAGCCGCCGCCAAGGCGCGGTGGGGAAAGACCACGGTATGAAACCCCTCGTCCAGAATAGAAAAAAAGGCCCTATCTGACAACTGGGCCCAGCTGGCGCCTTCCTCAACTGGTCAGGGGGCCAACTGGGACTGTGCGGAGTGACGACTGCCAGGGTATTTTCTTTGCTTTATTTTTTTTTCTTCTTTTTTTTCCTTTAGTTGGTGTACGTACCCCCTGGGTAACCCGGAGCGGCTTGCATGACTGGGTAGGTGTATAAATGTTTTATTTTTTGGACATTCTATGAATAAAGTTTTTTTTTCAAATTTAAAAAAAAGTGACAAAACGTCTGAAAACTAACCTTCCAGCTCAGCGAGCAAACTCACATCCAGAACCTCAACCTGAGCTACAAATCTTCTCAAAACTCGCTCGTACCAATTATATCATAAAATATGTTATTGCTTATAATTATTACACTCTGCATATTATATCTTATCTATATTGGATATTTCCCGTAAGAGGTAGCTTATCAGCAATTCCCTTGAGTGTGAAAACTCTTAATTCATTTCAGTTGGTAAAGATTTGTCAGCCATACAGCTTTCAAATAAAACTTGAAAGCATTAACAATGAGCAATCCTTGTTTTGCAGATTTTCGACATTTCCAAGATCTAAATGTAGCCTACTCACCATCAGCCATTTGATAGAAATACATAACAATATTATGGTAGTTCTTACTTACTTCTTTCCAACGATCCCTTTGATGGAAGCTGTGGGAGCTGCCGGCCTCTACGTCCTGCCATTGGTGTACTGGTTGGGCTTGTCTGGACTGATCCACCACGAAGATGTGACCTGTACAATTTTTTTAAAAATTGGTAATTATTTTTGTCAAAAAACGTATGCTTTCAAAAATAGGTGGGTTGCACTTGGAGAAACATACTTATTGACCCTATGATTAAGACTTCATGGGTATATTTTAAAAATATCAAGATGACAGAATCAAACTACAACTATCAGTTATGCATCACAGTGCAGTAGTTAAGCAAATGTATGAATAATGTTTTAAATGATCATGGCATTTCAAAACTGAACATCACAGCCAATTGAAAAACACTGCAGCATGTGGAAAAAAATCCCTTTACGAAGACAAATTGTTGTAATCTATTTCAAATCAGTTGGTTAACAGGCCGGAGATCCCTTACCAGTACCATAAGAAAGTTTAAATATAAAAGTTACAGAGCAACATTTAATACCTTATAGTACAAGAGGAAACATTTCATCGCTCTGTAATTTCTCCCCAAAACTGTACTTCATAACTGTAAGTTTAGAGAGACAAATCTTTGCCAAAGGTTTGGAATCATAAAGGCATTCAGTACTCAGAGGGTCAAAGATATTTTCAAATGCAACTTAACAATTGGTCACAAAACAGGTGCCTTCTGACATAACACAGAAGAAGGTATTGGTGAATGTGTCTTTGTTGAGTTTAGGTTATGAAATGTTTTAGTTGACTGAAACCTTCTATCTGTGTACCTCATCAAAAATTAAAGCACAGTGATATTAAAGGAGTCCTATTTGTGTCCAAAGGCAATAAAACCATTGCAAGCAGGCAGAAATGAGTAGAACTTTTTAAAAAATGGGAGATAAACACAACCAAAGGGAACAATTTATGTCATTCTATTTTAGTTTGTAAAAGTTACTGGCTATGTTGGTTAACTAAATTAAGCTTGTGAAGATAGAAAGCCGGATATTACCTCAACAGTTTCAAATTAACTCCCATTGTAATGACTACACATAAAATGCTAGTTGTCGATATTTACTTCATCTGCTGATAATAGAGACTTGCCTCCTCCCTGACATGAACTAGGTATCCACTGCTATCCTTAAGATTTTATTTAAAAATAGCAATTTGCAATTAATGAGCTGACCAATATATTGAATTGCATTGGTACCAAAATTTGCTGAGATGAGGTAACAAGCAGGTTAAGAACTGCATCCAATTCCTTTTAGTGATCTTTGAGCTGCAAGAGAAAACCAGGATAGCCACAACATGCTTAAATTAGCAGATTGTCCAGGTTCTGAACACACTGTGATTCACATAACAGATGCTGCTAAAGAATGTTGATAAACAAATGCATGATGCCCACACCATTATATCCACATATGGATACAAATGCTGTGTTTATGTCTACAAAAAAAAGGCTCGTACTGAGGGCTTCTAGTGGCTACTCTATGATGAAGGGAGACATCACTCAACTACAGGAAAATTAAAGGGTGAGTTGGCATGGCGTGGGGGCAGGTGGGGAAAGGCGATTAGTCTGGCAGTTTGATGTATCTCTTTCACCTCGTTAGTGCAGGTGAGGGAGGGGCAGATCTTCCCGATGTTAATGATGGCATCGATCGTATGACGTTTGTTTCGGCACGTTCTGAGGATCTGGAGCGGGAGTTCATCCGCTCGAGTACGGGTCGTTGCTCTGATGGCCTGGATCTTTGATATTCCTGTCTATCAGGTGCCTCACGATTCCTGTAATGTCAGTCAAAAATCCGCTCAGTTGAACTTTAACCTCTCAAAAACAAGTGTTCATGACATGATTGTGAACCTCTGGCCTTATCCAAAGTCAGATTTATTTAACAGGTGAATGGCTATGCACAATCTTGAGAAAAAGACTTAACCCTACCATGGTATTAAGACATGTCACCTAAAACAAAGTAATTGCAACCATTGAGACTGGAGTTCCAGATGCCTTTTGTAGAACTGGAAGGAATTATGTATTAAGTTAAACAAAATCTTGACTTATTCTATCAAACGTCTGATATAACTTGAAATAAAACAATTTTTCAGAATACACCTCTGTGATGGCATGAAATAGTCTTGCGGGAAAGTGGTAAGCCTAGTCAATCAATTGGCCTTCGGTAAATAGAGCTCAATACCAACAGATTCCAAAAACTGCATTAGATTACACGAAGCGCTATTATGTGGTTTAGACTCAGAAAACAAAGCAATATACACAGTCATTATTGAGAACACTCATCTTTGAAAAAGAAAATAAACAGTCAATGTCAGGGAATATTTAGTTATTTGTTACAATATAATCTTTAGCATTTTCCCCAGAAGCATTCTTGAATCCAGTGAAATACACTGCATTAAAAACAGACCTGCTTTACAATACAGCATTTCATAGTGACGTTTGAAGCAGTCAAAAACATTTTACACTCATTGTTCAGAACGCTTCTGACTCCTGAGTAGGCTTTCCACTTTCTTTTCAAACGTGACCTCTCGAACCTAGTGTACTTTTAGTGAGTTTCCAAAACTCCACCCCAACATATGAAAATAGTATGCGGGACCAAACCAGATCTTTGTCTCCTGGTTAAGAAAGATTGAAAGGACAAGTCCAGCTATTACCAAACAGTCTAATTTAGGTGTGTTCCTGCTCTCTTTTATTAAAAAAAAACCCCTCCAGTTAGTCTCACTTCCTCGCACATTTTTCATAGCCTTGCAGCTTAATTTTTGCCTTCAAATGTCTATCCAAAGGTGAAAAGTTAATGGAGTTGGTATGCTTAATATGGAGCTGTCATGTCACATGTCAGTCTAGGCAGTTTCCTACAGATTTGTTTAATGGATCCATTTGAGGGCTGCTACAGACTGGACCACTAAACTAGTAAGTGCTATACTTGTAAAAATTGAGCAAAGCAAATAATTTCCACAGGTATGAACCTAAAAAGATGAATGTGGAAATATTTTAAAATGCTATGGAGCAGCCTAAGGAAGTTCAGAAGCAGCTACAAACTGGTCAGGTGCCAGCGTAAAAACAGATAGTACGATGAAACAACTGCCATCTCAATCATCTTATAACAGATGCATCCTTTTTATCAAATATTATTAATGTATGAGCATTACTAAATTTATCCAGTGTCATCTTGCTGTTCCTGAGACTAATTTACACTTTAGCCCCTACTAATTAGGACGAAGATATCACTCTAAGTCAGAGAAAAGGGGACTTTCTGATTGAGAGCACTGATTAAAAAAAACTGAGGGGCCAATTTAGCAAGGTTAATAAAAGGTAACAGCAAATGTTTTGGAACAAATATTCAGAGAAATATAATGGCAAAGGGAATTTAGGACCATAAATATGAATGACAAATGGAAAATAACTGCAGACTTGTCGACTGCACTCTGTTCCACATTTATGTGGATTTGCATTTAGAAAACGCATTTCATGACCACTGGATCTCTCAAAATGCCTTAAAGCTAACTAAGTACCTTTGAACTGTAGTCACTACAGTAACGTAAGAAACATAGCAAACAGAAATTTGATCATAATCAAATTATCAGCTTCAATGACTGAAGCATAAAATAGGATAGTATACCAAGCATAACCTCTTGTTCAAATAGTGCCATGGAAAGTTGACAAGGAAAATCCTTGAATGAGCAGTATCCCGAGTTGTTTTCTGAGGGATCAGGAAAGCTCCCGAAGAGTTGTGAATTATATACCTAATTAACTGTGTTCTTAAATCAGAATTCTGGCTTAAGCAGTTAGGAGATGGTTGACCAAATGGTTAAAAGAACAAGAGGACAATGGGAGGTCATTGATCAATGAAACAAGAGTGAAACTGAATAGCTTCAGAGATAATCGGAACTGCAGATGCTGGAGAATCCAAGATAATAAAATGTGAGGCTGGATGAACACAGCAGGCCAAGCAGCATCTCAGGAGCACAAAAGCTGACGTTTCGGGCCTAGACCCTTCATCAGAGCGGGGGATGGGGTGAGGGTTCTGGAATAAATAGGGAGAGAGGGGGAGGCGGACCGAAGAATCCACAAACCTGCCTGCCCTGGTCGACCCATCGTCTCAGCCTGCTCCTGCCCCACCGAGCTCATCTGCACCTATCTGGACTCCATTTTCTCCCCTTTGGTCCAGGAACTCCCTACCTACGTCCGTGACACCACCCACGCCCTCCACCTCCTCCAGGACTTCCAATTCCCGGGCCCCCAACACCTCATCTTCACCATGGACGTCCAGTCCCTATACACCTGCATTCCGCATGCAGATGGCCTCAAGGCCCTCCGCTTCTTCCTGTCCCGCAGGCCCAACCAGTCCCCGTCCACCGACACCCTCATCCGCCTAGCTGAACTCGCCTCACCCTCAACTTCTCTTTTGACTCCTCCCACTTCCTACAGACTAAGGGGGTGGTCATGGGCACCCGCATGGGCCCCAGCTATGCCTGCCTCTTTGTAGGTTACGTGGAACAGTCCCTCTTCCGCACCTTCACAGGCCCCAAACCCCACCTCTTCCTCCGGTACATTGATGACTATATTGGCGTCGCCTCTTGCTCCCCAGAGGAGCTCGAACAGTTCATCCACTCCACCAACATCTTCCACCCCAACCTTCAGTTCACCTGGGCCATCTCCAGCACATCCCTTACCTTCCTGGACCTCTCAGTCTCCATCTCAGGCAACCAGCTTGTAACTGATGTCCATTTCAAGCCCACCGACTCCCACAGCTACCTAGAATACACCTCCTCCCACCCACCCTCCTGCAAAAATTCCATCCCCTATTCCCAATTCCTCCGCCTACGCCACATCTGCTCCCACGACAAGACATTCCACTCCCGCACATCCCAGATGTCCAAGTTCTTCAAGGACCGCAACTTTCCCCCCGCAGTGATCGAGAACGCCCTTGACCGTGACTCCCTTGTTCGCTCCACACTGCCCTCCAACCCCACCACACCTGGCACCTTCCCCTGCAACCGCAGGAAATGCTACACTTGCCCCCACACCTCCTCCCTCACCCCTATCCCAGGCCCCAAGATGACATTCCACATTAAGCAGAGGTTCACCTGCACATCTGCCAATGTGGTATACTGCATCCACTGTACCCGGTGTGGCTTCCTCTACATTGGGGAAACCAAGCGGAGGCTTGGGGACCGCTTTGCAGAACACCTCCGCTCAGTTCGCAACAAACAACTGCGCCTCCCAGTCGCAAACCATTTCCACTCCCCCTCCCATTCTTTGGATGACATGTCCATCATGGGCCTCCTGCACTGCCACAATGATGCCACCCAAAGGTTGCAGGAACAGCAACTCATATTCCGCCTGGGAACCCTGCAGCCTAACGGTATCAATGTGGACTTCACCAGTTTCAAAATCTCCCCTTCGCCCACCGCATCCCTAAACCAGCCCAGTTCGTCCCCTCCCCCCACTGCACCACACAACCAGCCCAGCTCTTCCCATCCACCCACTGCATCCCAAAACCAGTCCAACCTGTCTCTGCCTCCTAACCTGTTCTTCCTCTCACCCATCCCTTCCTCCCACCCCAAGCCGCACCCCCATCTACCTACTAACCTCATCCAACCTCCTTGACCTGTCCGTCTTCCCTGGACTGACCTATCCCCTCCCTACCTCCCCACTTATCTTCTTTTCTCTCCATCTTCGGTCCGCCTCCCCCTCTCTCCTTATTTATTCCAGAACCCTCACCCCATCCCCCTCTCTCATGAAGGGTCTAGGCCCAAAACGTCAGCTTTTGTGCTCCTGAGATGCTGCTGGGCCTGCTGAGTTCATCCAGCCTCACATTTTATTATCTTGAAACTGAATAGCTGCTGCTGTCCTGATATAAAAGGCTTTTGTTTGAAAGTCCGGAGATGGCTTTCAATTGCATTAGAGTTATTTCCAACTTGTTGGTTCACTAACTTGTTGATTTTACTAACCTTTGATGAGGAAAAAGAGCCATGCATGTTTCAGTTAAGATATCATGAAAGCTGTGATAATTTCTTCATTCTACAACAGTTACATTACCTCAGTGCTTGGCTCCTGGCATGAACCTCTATTATATCTACAAAAACTGCTTTCTGACCAGGCACATAGAGGGTTCTATGTGATAATCTAAAAAATCTGGAGCCAGTATCTCTCAGAGTATCAATCGTCAGTGCTTCCCAGATCAGATTCCTTCCCAATCTGATAGCCAGATGCAGCATCAACTAACTAGTGGGGAAAGCAGGTGATCTTGAATGCACTAATCCTCTTGGAGTAAATAATACGTGTCATTACTGAGAAAGTTCACAGTCAGAAACTGTAGAAAATTGGAGTAGTCTCATTCCCAACACCCCCTCCTCATGTGCAATCGCCCATTCATTTCATCTGTGTTTTATGCTGCAGGTGGCTTCAGATGTCCAAGAAGAACAGCTTAAATAACTAGCAGAAGAATAGCAAGAAGACAGTGATCATTTCACTCTTGCTGTTACCAGCCTAGACACTGGTATTGCAAGTTGCTACCAGCCCAGACATTAGTACCGCAAGCAAATTAGAGGGTAACACAGAGGTACGGATCTGCATGTAATGAGGGCAAAGACAGTGCAGCTGTGAATTCACCAGTGGTTAAGTGTTCTACTGCAAAGGACTCAGATGAGGGCGTTGAAAGAGCAACTTGCAGAGAACGATTGACGGATATCTACAATTAAATATTTTGGTGCATTGGGAATTCTTCCAGTAAACTTGCATTAAATGAAAAAGAGAATGAACAAATTCAGCACGAACTTGTAAAAGAGCTTTTGCAGAGTTAGAGCCAATTATAGTCATAGAGCTATACAGCATGGAAACAGACCGTTGGGTCCAACTTGTCAATGCCAACCAGATACCCTAAATTAATCAAGTCCCATTGGCAGCATGTGGCCCATTGCCCGCTAAAATGTCCCTATTCATATACCTCCAGATGCCTTTTTAATGTTGTAATTGTACCTGCCTCCACCAACTCCTCTGGCAGCTCATTCCTGATGCACACTACCTTCTGTGTGAAAAAGGTGCCAGTTAGATCCCTTTCAAATCTTTCCCCTCTCACCTTAAACTTTGCCCTCTAGTTCTGGACTCCCCCTCCCCATGGAAATCGTCTTTGCTATTCACCCTATCTTTGCCCCTCAATTAAATAAACCTCTTATAAGGTCACTACTCAACCTCCAACACTCCAGGGAAACTCACCTTAGGCTATTCAGCCTCTCCGTATTGCTCAAACCCTCCAACCCTGGCAATATCCTTATAAATCTTTTCTGAACCCTTTAAAGTTTCACAGTATCCTTCCTATAGCAAGGAAACCATAACTGAACATATTTCAAAAAAGGCCGAACCAATATCCTATATAACCACATGACCTCCCAACTCCTACACTCAATGCAGTGACCAATAAAAGCAGTTATATCAAACACCTTCTTCACTATTCTGCATACCTGCAACTCCACTTTCAAGGAACTATGAACCTGCACTCCAGGGTCTCATTGTTCAGTAACATTGTCTTCCCAAAATGCAGCACCTCATATTTATTTAAACTAAACCCCACCTGCCACTCCTTAGGCCATTGGCCCATCTGATCAAGATTCCTGTTGAACTACGTGGTAACTTTCTTCACTGTCCACTATACCTCCAATTTTAGTGTCATCTGTAAACTTACTAACCATACGTCCTATGATCACATCCAAATAATTTATTTGAATGATGAAAAGCAATGGGCTCATCACTGATCCTGCTGCACACTGCTGGTCACAGAGTTCCAGACTGAAAAGCAACCCTCCACCACTACCCTCTGTCTGCTACCTTTGAGCTAGTCCTGTATGCAAATTGATAGTTTAATCTTGTTAATCAGTCGACCATATGGAACCTAGTTGAAACCCCCACTGAGGTCCATATAGATCACATCCACTGTTCTGCCTTCATCAATCCTCTTTGTTACTTCTTCAAAAACCTCAAATCAATTTAGTGAGACATAATTTCTCATGCAAAGTCCTTGTCTTTCCAAATACATGTAAATCCTGTCCCTCAAGGTCTCCTCCAACAACTTGCCCACCACGGATATCAGGCCCACCGGTTTATAGCTCCCTGGATTTTCCTTACCACTTTCTTAAGTAGTGCCACCACATTAGCCAATGTCCAGTCTTCTATACAAATATGTCAGCAAGGTACTCAGCAATTACTTCCCGAGCTTCCCACAGAGTTCTGGAGTAGGTCCTGGAGATTTATCCACCTTTAGGCATTTTAAAAGGTTCAGCACCATCTCTTGTGTAATATGGACATTTTTAAAGATGTTGCTTTTTATTTCCCCCAAGTTCACTAGCTTCCACATCCTTTACAGTAAACACTGACAAAAAATACATAATTAGTATCTCCCCCTCTCATGCAGTTCCACACATAGGCAGCCTTGCTGATCTTTAAGGAGGCCTATTCTCTCCCTAGTCGCTATTTTTGCCTTTAATGTATTCATAGTATCCCTTTTGATTCCACCCTATTTCATATGGTCGACTGGTTAACAAGGTTAAACGAGCAATTTGGATACAGAACTGGCTCAAAAGGTACCTGACAGAGGGTAGTGGTGGAAGGTTGCTTTTCAGTCTGGAATTCTGTGGCCAGCAGTGTGCCGCAGGATCGGTGCTGACTCGACTGCTTTTAACCCTACTTGCTAAAGCTATATTACGTCAATTTTTGGGTCCCCTGATTTTCCCCTTAAGTATACTTCTACTGCCTTTATTCTCTTCTAGGATTGAATCAATTTCTGCTGTCGATACCTGACATACACTTTTTCCTTTTTCTTAACCAAAACCTCAATTTATTTAATCTTCCAGCATTCCCTATACCTACCAAGCTTGCCCTTCACCCTAACAGGGACATATCATCTCTGGACTCTTGTTAGCTCACTTTTGAAGGCTTCCCATTTTCTATCTCTTGACCTGCAAACACCCATCCCCAATCAACTTTTGAAAGTCTTGCCTAATGCCATCAAAATTGGCCTTCCTCCAATTCAGAACTTTAACCTTTCGAACAGTCTATCCTTTCCATCATTATTTTAAAACTAATAGAATTATGATCACTGGCCCCAAAGTGCTCTCCCTCTGACACCTTAGCTCTTGCAAATTTTCCCAGAGTATATCAGTCCCCTTCCAATCTGGGTGCAATCTATCCTTATATAGGTCACTTCTACCCCAGAAGAGATTCCAGTGATCCAAAAATGTGAATCCTTCTCCCCTTCACCAGTTTCCCAGCCATGCATTCCTGGGCTGAGCGATGTTCTATCCTCCTATTAGTATAGGTATGGAGGGATATGGACCAAACACAGGCAACTGGGGCTAATTTGTGAAAACTGAGTAGCATGGGCATCTTCAACTAAGAAGGGCCTGTTTGCATGCTGTAGACCTCTGATTCAACATCAACAGCCCTCTGCAGTAAAGAATTCCACAGATTCATGATCTTTTGAGAGAAAAGATTCCTCATCTCTCTCTTCAATACATTGTTCCTTAATCTGAAATTCACATGGGGAAACAACCTTTGTATTTACCCTGTTAAGCCCTCAGAGAATCTTGTATGTTTCAATATGGTCACCTCTCGGTCAGAGGAATGTCCTGAGTAGACAACCAGTTGGACACAGTTGCAGCCTAGTCAGTGATCACCATCATGAAAAGAAATAATTGCAGCCCCACCCCCACTATCCACTGTACTTTTCCACCCTCAAGTCACACAAGTCCTAGAATCTATCAGTGGCCAGAAATGACTGTTACTATTCACCCACTTCTTAATGAAAGCATGAGCTGATACTTAGATGAGCACCAAGTGCCAATTTGACAAAGAACCAAAAGATCTGTGGAAGCTGGAAATCATAAGTAAAAACAGAAATTTCTGGAAAATTTCAGTAGGTCTGGCAGCATCTGTCGAGAAAAATCAGAGTTAACGTTTCAGGTCCAGTGATCCTTCAGAATTTGACATGTGACATTTTTAAATGTTCTAAATAACATGTATAATCAACAACACATAAGGCTCAAAATACAAAAGAATTCTATTTGTACAAACATTTATCACTGATATTAGCCAGAACCTGAACTTGAATCTGAAGCAGTAACTGAGAAAATATTACTAGATTCTGAACTGGTGAGAAATGGCTGTAGAAGAGCAGACCTAACCATTGCTAATCATGACACAACACATTGGCTTGGCTTTTTGAGGTCAGGGTGTTTGCAATGAATTCGGTAGGGTCCTGGCACAGGCCACCCTGTAGGGGAATAACTACAGAACTACCAGACTCATGGTTTGGCAGATCAAAAATAATAAAGCCTTTCAAATTGCCTGCTCTGTACAGTCTGGCGTATTTAATGATGCAAGGTAACCCCTGGTAGGGCAATTTTGTTATAGTATGCTTTCTGGACAGATACTCCCAGAAGATGAGGCACATGCACTTGTATAAACAACCTTCAAAAGTCAGCTCCACACTTTCTTTAAAGAGATATGAACATAGTCATGTCATTATAGAACATATAGAACATAGAACATTACAGTACAGTACAGGCCCTTGGGCCCTCGATGTTGTGCCGACCTGTCAAACTGATCTGAAGCCCATCTAACCTACACTATTCCATGTACGTCCATATGCTTATCCAATGACAACTTAAATGTACCTGAAGTTGGCGAATCTATTACCGTTGCAGGCAAAGTGTTCCATTCCCTTACTACTCTCTGAGTAAAGAATCCACCTCTGACATCTGTCCTATATCTTTCACCCCTCAATTTAAAGCTATGCCCCCTCATGCTCGCTGTCACCATCCTAGGAAAAAGGCTCTCCTTATCCACCCTATCTAACCCTCTGTATATTTTATATGTTTCAATTAAGTCACCTCTCAACTTTCTCTCTCAGGAAAACAGCCTCAAGTCCCTCAGCCTTTCCTCATAAGACCTTCCCTCCATACCAGGCAACATCCTAGTAAATCTCCTCTGCACCCTTTCCAAAGCTTCCACATCCTTCTTATAATGTGGTGACCAGAACTGTACGCAATACTCCAAGTGCGGCCGCACCACAGTTTTGTACAGCTTCACCATAACCTCTTGGTTCCGGAACTTGATCTCTCTATTAATAAAAGCGTCCAGTTCTGGGCGCCCTATTATAGGAAAGATGTGGATGCTTTGGAGAGGGTTCAGAGGAGGTTTACCAGGATGCTGCCTGGACTGGAGGGCTTATCTTATGAAGAGAGGTTGACTGAGCTCGGTCTCTTTTCATTGGAGAAAAGGAGGAGGAGAGGTGACCTAATTGAGGTATACAAGATAATGAGAGGCATAGATAGAGTCGATAGCCAGAGACTATTTCCCAGGGCAGAAATGGCTAGCACGAGGGGTCATAGTTTTAAGCTGGTTGGTGGAAAGTATAGAGGGGATGTCAGAGGCAGGTTCTTTACGCAGAGAGTTGTGAGAGCATGGAATGCGTTGCCAGCAGCAGTTGTGGAAGCAAGGTCATTGGGGTCATTTAAGAGACTGCTGGACATGCATATGGTCACAGAAATTTGAGGGTGCATCCATGAGGATCAATGGTCGGCACAACATTGTGGGCTGAAGGGCCTGTTCTGTGCTGTACTGTTCTATGTTCTATGTTCTATGTTCTAAAACACTGTATGCCTTCTTAACAGCCCTGTCAACCTGGGTGGCAACTTTCAACGATCTGTGTACATGGACACCGAGATCTCTCTGCTCATCTACACTACTAAGAATCTTACCATTAGCCCTGTACCTTGCCTTCCGGTTACTCCTACCAAAGTGCATCACCTCACACTTGTCTGCATTAAACTTCATTTGCCACCTCTCAGCCCAGTTCTGCAGCTTATCTATGTCTCTCTGCAACCTACAGCATCCTTCGTCACTATCCACAACTCTACCGACCTTAGTGTCGTCTGCAATTTACTAACCCATCCTTCTATGCCCTCATCCAGGTCATTTATAAAAATGACAAACAGCAGTGGACCAAACACCGACCCTTGCGGTTCACCACTAGTAACTGGTCTCCAGGATGAACATTTTCCATCAACTGCCACCCTCTGTCTTCTTTCAGCAAGCCAATTTCCAATCCAAACTGCTATATCTCCCACAATTCCATTCCTCCGCATTTTGTACAATAGCCTTCTGTGGGGAACCTTATCGAACGCCTTGCTGAAATCCATATACACCACATCAACCAGTTTACTCTCATCTACCTGTTTGGTCACCTTCTCAAAGAACTCAATAAGGTTTGTGAGGCACGACCTTCCCTTCACAAAACCATGCTGACTATCGCTAATCAATTTATTCCTTTCGAGAGGATTATAAATCCTATCCCTTTTAACCTTTTCCAACACTTTACCAACAACTGAGGTGAGGCTCTCTGGTCTATAATTACCAGGGTTGTCTCTACTCCCCTTCTTGAACAGGGGAACCACATTTGCTATCCTCCAGTCATCTGGCACTATTCCTGTAGACAATGGCGAGTTAAAGATCAATGCCAAAGGCTCGGCAATCTCCTCCCTGGCTTCCCAGAGGATCCTAGGATAAATCCCATCCGGCCCAGGGGACTTATCTACCTTCACCCTCTGTAGGATTTCTAATACCTCTTCCTTGTGAATCTCAATCCCACCTAGTCTAGTAGCCTGTATCTCAGTATTCTCCTTGACAACATTGTCGTTTTCTAGAGTGAATACTGTCAAAAAATATTCATTTAGTGCTTCCCCTATCTCCTCTGACTCCACACACAACTTCCCACTACTATCCTTTATTGGCCCTAACCTTACTTTCGTCATTCTTTTATTCCTTAAATACCTATAGAAAACCTTAGGGTTTACCCTGATCCTATCCGCCAACAACTTCTCATGTCTTCTTCTGAGCTCTCTCTTACGGTTATCTTTTTAAAACCATTTTTTTAATTAATCATTATGCATAAGGTAACTTAGTAAATATATTTCAGCTAAAAGTGATTTTCTCCAGCAAACAACATTTTATCTATAAATGTTATATTTATAACTCAGAATTCAAGTTCGTATATTTTCACACATATAGAAGTCCTGCATGGGTTTGATGGCCAATGGCCTTCCTCTGTGTTGCAGTGACTGTATTAACTTTGCTGCTGGATTACAACTGCTGAGACCTGTCAATGGTTTCTTCTGTACATGTAAACTCCTGGTTTAAAATTGGGTAGCATACATTCTTAATTTCTAACCTTCTAGAGCTTTTCTATTTGGGCTTATTTTGTGAAAAATTCATAAGAAAAATTCCACATAAGAACATGCAATTGTATCTGTAGTTCTGCACAGTACTATTTTAAAGACATTTGGCAGTGTTGAGAATCTTGAAACTTACTAATAAGCATTTCCTCAAAAATATCTTTGCTGTTATCAGCAGCACTTTGTCCAAAGCATTGCAGTTTTGCTGCTTGTTGTTGTTGTTGTCATTGTCACTTACATTTTGTCCTACATTGTATCCTGGATATTTACTCAGTCATCAATTGAACTGAATTGTTGTTATTTCCTAATGTTGCAAGATTCCAGTCTTCATTAATGTTCCACAGACTCAGTATTTCAAACGTGCAATATCAAAATTCTTATTTTTCTCCTGCCTACATCTCTATAAATAATACATTCTCAACAGTACCCAGCTCTCCAAACATACTTAAGGCCACCGTTCTTAATCTCTCTTTTCCCTGACTCATCATCCTTTTCAAAACTGCATCTTGGGATGATCCACACATTGTATAACTATACAAATAAAATGTGTTGCTGAATGTTTTCCAATATTAATGCCCACCTCTCCTGGAATCCCATACAATCCATCAAATCCTAAACCTTTAAAATAAATACAAATAGACTGAATGTTGGTTAAACCTGTGAAAATTTAGGAGCCAGAGTGGGAGCTTAACAGTTGCTGCAAGTGCTGAAGATACAGGTGTGAGGGCAGAAGTCTTGCACCAGAGTTCATTAGTGGGAAGCAGAGTCAAGTACAGGACAAGCTTTTTGGAAGTGACAAAGAACGGGCAGCGGTCCAGCACAGAGGACGGAATATTAAAAAGATCTGTGAAAGGCAGAAACAGCGGTCCGTGAATTGTCATTTTAGAAATTTCAATGACTTTTCATAGAATTATAGAGACCATTCAGCCCATCAAGCCTCCAATGACCCACCAAACAGCATCTCACCCACCTTAACCACATAACTCTTTACCTTGACTAACCCACCTAACCTGCACATTCCTGGACTGCGGGAAGGAACCAGAACACCTGGTGGGAACCCACACAGACATGGAAGAACATGTATAATAGAATACACCTCCTCCCACCCACCTTCCTGCAAAAATGCCATTCCCAATTCCTTCACCTCTGCTGCATCTGCTCCCAGGATGAGGCATTCCACTCCTGAACATCTCAGAGGTCCTCATTTTTCCAAGCACCACCACTTCTCCCCCTCAGTGGTCAAGAACGCCCTCAACCGTGTCTCCTGCATTTCCCACAACTCATCCCTCATGCACCCGCCCTGCAATAATACCCAAAACTGACTCCCCCTCATCTTCATGTACCACCCCACCAACCTCCGCATCTATTGCATCACCCTCCAACACTTCCGCCATCTGCAATTCGGCCTCACCACCAAAGACAATTTTCCCTCCCCACCTTTATCTGCTTTCCAGAGGGACCACTCTATCTGTGACTCCCTTGTCCGCTCCACACTCCCCTCCAGCCTCAACATACCTGGCATGTTTCCCTGCAACCACAGGAAGTGGTACACCTCCCCCTTCACCCTCATCCCAGGCCACAAGAAGACTTTCCACATCAAGCAAATGTTCACCTGCACATCTGCTAATGTGGTATACTGTATCCGTTGTTCCCGTTGCAGCCTCCTTTACATTGGGGAAACCAAGCAGGGGCTTGGGGATCGCTTTGCGAAACACCTATGCTTGGTTTGCAATAAACAACTGCAACTCCCAGTCGCGAACCATTTCAACTTTCCCTCCCATTCTGTAGATGACATGTCCATCCTGGGCCTCCTGCAGTGCCACAATGATGCTACCCGAAGGTTGCAGGAACAGCAACCATATTCCGCTTGGGAACCCTGCAGCCCAATGGTATCAATGTAGACTTTACAAGCTTCAAAAACTCCCCACCCCTTACCGCATCCCAAAACCAGCCTAGCTCGTCCCCACCTCCCTAACCTGTCCTTCCTCCCACCTATCCCCTCCTCCCATCTCAAGCCCCAATCCCACCTTCTAGCTACTAACCTCATCCTGCTCCCCTTGACCTGTCCGTCCTTCCTGGACTGACCTATCTCCTCCCTACATCCCCACGTACACTGACCTTTACTGGCTCCATCTCCGCCTCTTTGACCTGTCTGTCTCCTCTCCATCTATCTTCTTCTTCTCTATCCATCTTTGATCTGCCTCCCCCCTCTCTATTTATTTCAGAACCCCCATCCCCTCCCCCATTTGTGAAGAAGGGTCTCGGCCCGAAACGTCATCCTTCCTGCTCCTCTGATGCTGCTTGGCCTGCTGTGTTCATCCAGCTGTACACCTTGTTATCTCATGCAAACTACATGCAGACAGTCATCCAAGGTTGGAATTGAACCTGCGTCCTTGGTGCTGAGAGGCAGCAGTGCTAACGACTGAGCCACTATTCCACTCCCTTTTGATGAAGTCTATAAGCACCCTATAGACCAAGCTTGGCACTGAAAGGATAAAAATGCAATGAAAAAGAGAGACAAATCAAACTTGAAGAGCAACAAACAAACTGGACAAGTGGATAGGGAGAAACTGTTCCCAGTCATAAAAGAATTAAGAATCAGAGGGCACAGTTTTAGACTGTTTTGTGAAACAAGTAAATGCAAAGTGAGAAATAACTTTTCATGCAGCTAGTGGTTATAGCGTGGAATGCCCTGACTGGACATGTGGTGGAGGCAGGTTCAATTGAGGCACTAAAGAGGGCATTAGAAGATTATTTAAATAGAAGCAACGTGCAGAGTTATGGAGAAAAGGCAGGAGAATAGCAGTAAATAAAGCTGCTCAGACAGCCAGGGCAGTTGCAATGAGATGAATGGCCTCCTCCGTTGTAACTGCTCCATAATTCAAAAGAAATCAAAGCCAATAGTAAATAGGGGTTGCATACTGATGCTGTTACAACTGAAGTGGAATTGGAGATTAGATTGGACTCCCTACAGTGTGGAAACAGGCCCTTTGGCCCAACAAGTCCACATCGTCCCTTGAAGCATCCCACCCAGACTCATCCTCCTATAACCCACACACCCCTGAACACGACAGGCAATTTAGCACGGCCGATCCACCTAGCCTGCACATCTTTGGACTGTGGGAGGAAACTAGAGTACCCAGAGGAAGCCCACGCAGACGCAGGGAGAATGTGCAAACTCCACACAGACCGAGGCCAGAATTGAAACTGGGTCCCTGGCGCTGTGAGGCTGCAGTGCTAACCACTGAGCCACCATGCCACCCACTAATGGTACTGGATTGAAGTCAAATTGATTATAATGTTGTAGTGACCAGTTTGTTGTAGACAGTGGAAGTGAACAAGGTTGAACTAGGAGGAGTGTTTAGAGTGGGTAGCTGCCAGTTTGGAGTTTGTTATCAAAATAGTGTAATTTGGTGACAGGTATAAACTGTTGGGTCGAGTGGGGATCAGGGAGAGGACACCATGGAATGTAGAATTGTTGAAGATTGAATGAGACATAAATAAAGGGTAAAATGAAGCAAAAACCATTAAAAAGCCAGCATAAATAACCAAAGTCAGGGTTCAAAAAATATTGACAAGAGAAGGAAGAGGAAGACAACAGGGAAAAGAAGCACAGGAAGAAGGCCAGGTTAAAGGAAAAGTGAGAAATAATGGTAAGGTATGTGTGGGAACTACGGTAAACATACGGAAGCTAAGACAAGAAAGGGCAGTTGATGATGCAGTTTGAAACATTTGGTAGTTCTTCCTTCATTACACCACTCATCACCTCACAGATTAAAAAAAAAATGTAGATGATGTTTGAGTGACAAATTAAAATGAATAAGGTACAGAGAAATGAAAGAACAGCAGCAGAGAAGGACCTTCAGATACATCGTGAGCAATGGTACAGATATTCAAAAAAAATTAAAAAGGTGATAAAACAAAATAAAACTCAAACATCATTAATAAATTTACTTCACACATTCTAATACATACTTAGCAATTTTTTTTTAAATTCACTCGTTGGATGTGGGCATTTCTGGCCAGGTTAGCAGTTATTGCCCACCCCTAACTGATCTGCATAAAGTTAAGAGTCAACTACATTGCTGTAGGTCTGGAGTCATATCTAGGCCAGACTGAGTACAGATGACAAATTTTGTTTTCTGAAGAATATTAGTGAACCAAATGAGTTATTCTGACAACCAAAAACAGCTCTATTTTAGTCATCATCATTAGTCCCTTAATTCCAGATTCTTTATTAATTCAAATTCCACCAGTTTCATGGCAAGATTTAACACCAGGCTCCCAGAACATTAGCCAAGTTTCTGGATGAACAGCCTAGTGATAATACCACAAGACCCTCCCTCAAAAAAATATTTTTTGATTTCTCTGAACTTATTTCACAAGTTTTAGCATATCACCAAAACATACCACTATTAAATGTGTGTGGCATCAGTAGTCAGTTAATGAAAATTCACAAAGTAGTTAACACCAACTACCTAGGATCAATACCTCTTTTCCTCAGTTGGCTCAATCTGTTCAGCTTCTGAATGGGATTCATGGTCTGGCACCATTTCCACTGTCTCACTCCTATTGCAGTAAGAGCAACAGAAAAGAACAAAACAAACCACAAAATCTACATCACTGACACAATTAAAGGGAAATGTAATCTAACTAGAGGAGGATATGCAAACTAGACAGCAAAATATTCTAATTGGAACACAAGACAATGATCTACTTCCCATATATATTTTCCTAAAAAGAATGAGTTTTTAGAAAGTTGTTACTTAGTTAAGCAGCTATTTATCTGCAGTTGTTATATGCTGGAGGGCCACAATGACATTAATATAAATTCATTACAGCAGTTACTGTATTTCACCATATAATTCACTGTTGGAAACAGTCCACAGGACGTAGCCTCAGGAAAACAGGAGAAGTACTTTCATATTCACTGGAACAAACAGGAGTTGAGTCAGTTTTGCTGTTTCAGAAACAAAGGCTTCTGGTGACAAAACTTGTTCAAGCACTGAGGCCTCTGAGTTTTAAAACTTACCGTAACAATTTGGAATTGACAGGATGCAGAGATGGGCTGAGAGGTGGCAGATGGAGTTCAACCTGGATAAATGCGAGGTGATGCATTTTGGAAGGTCGAATTTGAAAGCTGAGTACAGGATTAAGGATAGGATTCTTGGCAGTGTGGAGGAACAGAGGGACCTTGGTGTGCAGATACATAGATCCCTTAAAATGGCCACCCAAGTGGACAGGGTTGTTAAGAAAGCATATGGTGTTTTGGCTTTCATTAACAGGGGGATTGAGTTTAAGAGTCGTGAGATCTTGTTGCAGCTCTATAAAGCTTTGGTTAGACCGCACTTGGAATACTGCGTCCAGTTCTGGTCGCCGTATTATAGGAAAGATGTGGATGCTTTGGAGAGGGTTCAGAGGAGGTTTACCAGGATGCTGCCTGGACTGGAGGGCTTATCTTATGAAGAGAGGTTGACTGAGCTTGGTCTCTTTTCATTGGAGAAAAGGAGGAGGAGAGGGGACCTAATTGAGGTATACAAGATAATGAGAGGCATAGATAGAGTTGATAGCCAGAGACTATTTCCCAGGGCAGAAATGGCTAGCACGAGGGGTCATAGTTTTAAGCTGGTTGGTGGAAAGTATAGAGCGGATGTCAGAGGCGGGTTCTTTACACAGAGAGTTGTGAGAGCATGGAATGCGTTGCCAGCAGCAGTTGTGGAAGCAAGGTCATTGGGGTCATTTAAGAGACTGCTGGACATGCATATGGTCACAGAAATTTGAGGGTGCATACATGAGGATCAATGGTCGGCACAACATTGTGGGCTGAAGGGCCTGTTCTGTGCTGTACTGTTCTATGTTCTATGGAATGTTGTGTTATTCATGCCTGTATTTTAAGATTATTTTCATACTTTATCAAACAAGTACTCGTATTTAAGTCTGCTTAGCACTACACGTGATGCACTTTTAAAGTTACAGATGATGCATAAAATGAAATGAAAAAGACAAATTAATGCTGGCTCATCTGTACAAAGTACTGCTGTAGGTGCTTCCTATTTTTCATCACTTTTTCATGGATGGGGCAACATTTAAAACATATCACAAATATTGGGATAGAAAAGCTTGAAGACAAGAATATTAACGTCACCTCATGGAACATTGCAAAAATCATGCAAAAATTGATCTTGGAGTTTTCTAGAGTTCAATAGATTTTCCTCATGGAAAAAAGCATTTTTCCTGGCAAAAGTATATATTTTTAAAATTTATTAATTTTATGGGATGTGGGTATCATTGGCTGACCAGTATTCATTGCCCTTGTGAAGGTGGTGATGAGCTGCCTTCTTGAGCCACTGCAATCTACCTGTGGGTTGACCCACAATGCTGTTAGAGAGGGGATTCCAGAATATTGACACAGTTACAGTGAAGGAAAGGCAATATATTTCCAAGGCAGCATTTTGAGTGGCTTGGAGGGAAACTTGAAGGTGATGGTGTTCTCTCATATTGGCTGCCCTCGTCCTTCTAGATGGAAGTGGCCATGGATTTGGCAGGTGCTGTTTGAGGATCTTTGGTGAATTTCTGCAGCGCATCTCATAGATAGAACAAAGTGTCGGTGCCAGATGCAGTGCCAATCAAGCAGGCTGCTTCACCTGGATTGTGTCAAGCTTCTGAGCGTTGTTGGTGCTGCACTCATCCAGGCAAGTGGGGAGTATCCCTTCACACTTCTGACTTGTGCCTTGCAGATAATGGATAGGCTTTGGGGAATCAGGTGGTGAGTTACTCGCCGCAGTATTCCTAGCCTCTGGCCTGCTCTTGTAATCACTGTGTTTATGTGGTAGTCCAGTTGAGTTTCTGATCAATGACAACCCCACAGGATGTTGATAGTGGGATATTCACTTCATTTATTAAAGATTACATTCCAAAATATTTTAAATTGGACATTATGAGAAATGCAATAACAATAATGTTTTCCCATTGAATATGTTGCAAGCTTAATCAACTCAATCCATTTGCAACACATGACAATTATTACATCCATTTAATGACATGCATAGGTTTCTGTCACATGCCAGCCCTTTAGTATGTTATAGCTGAAGGGTCTTTCCCCATTGCAACGGCTGTCCTAAGTATGTCCCTTAAAATCTAGACAGTTTCTGGAGGCCTGTAAAAGTCTTCTCAAAACATTATCAAAAATTGCCAAGGTTTCAGGAGCAGGGTAATAAGGATCCATAGCCAGGATAAAAGGAAAAGTACAGGTCCTGTTATGTGTCAACAGAAAACCAACAGTGCAGTCTCACACTTAGTCTCTGCTTTGGTGGTTGCTGAAAGTGAGATGATGTGGGATCTTACTATGTTGTTACACAGCACGTAAGTCAGTATTGCAGCAAAATGCTGCTGCCTTGGTTTGAGCCACTATAGACTGTTCATGTCTACATATATATAAGTAGAAAGTATTGTGGCAGCAACAGTATGTCCTGAAAGAGTTTGGCATCTTACTATCAACAAACTGAAATAGGAAAAAGCAGGTCAGTTCCCAAGTGAGTTTGTCAACCTTCCAGCATAAAAGAAAGTTCGGCATTCTCATCTCATTCTGACATGATCAGGAGTCCGTTGTTGAAGCATTCATTAGCAAAACGTTTCCACTAATACATCTATCAATGTGAAGTATGTTGCCTTTCTTTGTAAATGTTGATATGCAGGTAAAGGGCACAGAGCACGTCATGCATTACCTAGTCTTGTTGATAGCCTTTCATTGGTACCTTTTACTTTTCAACACATCAATTTGTAGGATGTGTGTTGCCAAACTCTGTTACAAAAGTTTCAGACAGATCATCAATAGTGGACAACATCCACATCCTCGCACTTCATGTGGGCCACATTTAACAGATGGCTTTGAACATATTAGGGTGGAAAGTAGAATTTTGTTTAATAATTGAGTCAAGGCACTAACTCCCATTGTTGTCTGTGGGATCCATTGAATGGAAAAGGCATTGAGGGAGCATGGCTGGGTGGGCTGTTGGACTGCGTACAGCTCCTATCTTCTCCAAACCCGTGAACAACAGTGGTTAAAGCTCATAATGCATGTGCAGGGCAAAAAAATCCTCCCCCAACGCTTTATTCTCTATTGGCAGACCAATGAAAACCATCTTTCACCAATTACTCACAATTCAACCCCTTGGTTAAACACAGTGCTTTCCAAGTGATTTCTTTCCAAGCATCATGGTCAAGTTCTCCCTTCCCTCCCATCTAATCGAGCATAATATCCCTGACTCCGCAACCCCGCTCTTCCATGAAATCTTATCCAGGAACCTTAGTCTCCCATCTCTTACTCTACTGACCATGTTTCGAACACCTGACCATGTTTCAAATACTGGACCACTCTTTACCTGAGTCTCAATATGCTGCCACTATCACATGCCCCCACAACACCCTGCTGAGCCTATTCAGCCCTTTGAGCTTGCTCCACCATTTAACCAGATCCCAGTTGATCATGTACGTCATGTTATTTTTCAAATATTCTCTCCATATCCCTTGATGTCATAGGCATTGAGAGGTGTATCATTTTGTGTCTGGAACGTGCTCAATGACTAAGGTCCTACAGCCTTTACTATTACCTAATGTCATTACACCAATGAGCAGCATTCTATTCCAATTCCCACACATCTACACACCACTGGACTGACACCTGTAGATAGAAACTAGATGCCAAGATTCCCAACATGAAAGTCAGGATGCAACTCCAGCTTGCTCATACGGACTGTCATCAGTGACACTAGGCACCATTATCTTAGGGCACATTCTATGGACAGCAATCACACGTACCCCACGTCCATGTGCTTTGATATACAACAGATACTAGCCTCACCACATCATCATGGCATATCTCTGATCCACTTATAATACTTTGTTACAATTGACAGTTGCATAATGTGTAGGTACACTTGACAAAGGGGCTGAACTCCAAAAGCTTGTGTAAATTCAAGTAAACCTGTTGGATTATTATCTGGTATCGTGTGACTTCTTACCTTGATGGCTGCACTTTGAAGGGTAGCTGTACCTTGCATTGCAATGCAGTTTGAAGGATACGTTACATGCATTGACAGACAACAAACCCATTCTGAACCAGGCTGCATCTCAGATTTCCTCATGCACTCACTTTGTGATGGTCGCAGCATCCCTGTCCTACCTTGTCTTTTTGTGCGTTGTCCCACTCACTGGCAAAAGGCACATGGTACTTCCATCTTGACTTGCATTTTAATAGTGACAAAACCTAGCAGTTTGTTATGGATGTCAGTCATTAATAAAAAGGAATGAAAACCATATGCCAGCAGCTTACATGATAAACACAGTGCATGTGCTTCAACTGAATGTCCATATCTCAAAGTCTAAGCCTCTTCAGTTTAGGGTTTCCTCACAGTAAGTCCAGGACAGCCTCTGATATCACTACAGAAGCTTGACATAGTCTTTTGGCAAAATGGGGCACTCAGAGTCAAAATGCTCTCCTTGTGAAGTGTGAGGAGCCTAATGTCAAGCATCTATTTTGAATCTTTCTGGGCTTATTCTGGGTTGCTTTTTCCTGAAATCAAACAAAGGGAGGAACTAAGTGAGATGAAAGTGACTGGCCACAGCTATTGGTGCTGGTGCACGTGGAAGAAGAGTGTCTGAGTGGGTAAGTAAGTGGTTCAGAGGCCATGCAGGGCTACTAGTCTGGGGATGGATTCATGTAGATGGAAGTGAGTGAAGGAAGCACATGTAACAGTGAGACTAGTAGTGCGTGAGCTATGGTAGGAGGCTGGTGCAGCAGCAGAGAATACAGTGAATGTGAAGTCAGAGACAGAAGGTGGGAGAGCGAAAAAGGTAACTTTCTTTCTACAGTAGTGGGTGTTTCCCCAGACTATTGAGACTTCCCTGACTTAATACCAGGCTGACACTATCTGGTATTAGGAACTCCTCTGTTGGTCCTGGGCGAAGACACCCCTCCTCTGCAATGAGTTGACCAATAAGGCCTCCAGGTTTTCTTTTGCAAGGCAGTGTCCAAACTTCACTCACCTGCTAGGTCAGGGGTAAATGTTGAGCCATGCATGGGATCTCCTGCCAGTGCTTGACATGGTTCACAATGCCTTTTAAGGGTAGTGTTGGTTCTAGGAACCCCAGGATTTTCCAGCAAATGTGAATTCTCACCTACAATGAGTGGGAGAATCAGGCTAGCATCAAATGAGCAAGGCACCATAGGGGCATGGTACAAAGTTCATGAGTTAAGTTTGGGATGATAGTGCAATGAAATCAGCTAGGCCTCGCAGAAAGAAACCCTCCATCAAACCTGATGAAAATAATACAGCTGATTTCTGGTAAGATATAGTCCTTTGCTCACTTTGTTTCTAGGTTTTTCCAGCCAGGAGGAGGATGCCTACTGTACCCATCTTCTCACGTTTATCCCATAAGAATTCTGTAGGTTTCACCCATTATTCTTTGAAACTATAGAGAATACAGGCCCAGTTTTCTCAATTTCTCCACAAAAGAAAATCCTTTCTTCCCAGGGACTAGAGTGATGAACTTCTGCTTCATGTCTTCTATGGCAAGTATATCCCGCCTTCAATCAGGAGACCAAAACTGTAACCAGCACACCAGGTGAGGTCTCACCAAAGGCCTATATAGCTGTATCAGTCTCCTGCTCTCACCCATCCACAGAATATCAATCAGCTCTCCTCAAGCTTGAATCCCTTGCGTACAAGCCCCAACCAGTCCCTCAGCAAATCACCAGCCCTCCAAAGCCTCAAACACCTTCCCATCTCTGACTCTCATTCACCCATAGCCCAACAATTCCACCCCCTGACCCCCAGTTGTTTATTTGCACTCTACCCAGACCCAGGTTCCTGTCCCCACGCAACCCCAACCACCTGCTAAAAATCCAATGATCCATCCTGAACCCCAACCCCAATTCCCTTTGCTTGCTTCACAGCCGAGTCCTCCTAAGTCCTAACTGCCAGCTCACACTGCAGTCCAAATCATTTGGCTCCCTAATTTTCCCTGCAGGTCTGTCTGAGACGTAGTCCCTGCCAGTTTTAAGTCAGCATGTGAGAGATTGATTATCCTAGGCATCCATCATAATTTGCCACCCTTTTTCATCTCTTATTGCATATCATAAAAAAGCTGCTCACTTCTGAGTATGATTTTGATTTTCGAAAGTCCACCCAGTCACAATAAAACCTCAGTGCAGGTGTTTACTATGGGACATTGAGCAGGAATTCAGACCATAAGATTCTGTGACTCTACCCTCTGCAAATCAGGATCCTAAGAAGTGGGAAATTTGGCCCATCAGGTCCAAGAATTTTAATAGTAATCCCTGGATTATTTGAAGACACCTTCATTTTTTTTGTCTGACTTGGCTGTTTATTTTACTTTGCATGCTGCCTGTAATTTCTACAGGGAGTTTCCTGATCTCCCCTACAAATTCAGTGGAACATTAGTGAAAATGACAGAATTCAAAATTGTTTGAAATGAATCTTTTATCCCTCTTGTTACAGATTCTGCGAATGTCTGGGGAATTCCCTTCTTAAACCTCCCTCTTTTTCAAAAACCTGAAAGAGCTGCAGATACTAGAAATCTGGGACAAAATTAGAAATTGCTGGAAAATCTCGGCAGATGTGTGGAGGAAAATCAGAGTCAATGTTTTGGGTCCAATGACCCTTCTCCAGAATTGATGGTAGCTTGGAAAAGGATGGTTTTTATACAGAAGATGGGGTGGGGCAATGAATGTAAACGATAGGTGGAGATAGAGCCCAAAGAGAGAGAGAAAAATATTTGGACAGACAAAGTAGTTGTTAAAGGTCAGTCTGGAGGAATGAATGGCTATCAGTGGAGACTATTAGTGACTAACAATGGGTAGCATGTGGTAGTAACCCACATGATGCCAAAACCTGGTGTATGGGAGTGGGAGAAAGCACTAGGAAAGGTGCTCATGCCCTAAATCTGTTGAACTCAATGTTAAGTCCAGAGGCTGCAGGGTTCCTAAGAAGAAAATACAGTGCTGCTCTTCCAGTTTGTGCTGAACTTCATCCACAGTACTCTACACTGTCTACGGTATTCACTGCACACAGTGTGGTCTCCTATATATTGGGAAAATGAAGCACAGACTGGGTGATACTTCACTAAACACTTCCAGTCTGCCCACAAAAAAAGACCCCAAGTTTCCAGTTACTGGTCCTTTCAGCACATCACAATGTTCTTTGACCGATATCTGTATCTCAGGCTTGCTGCAGTGCTCCAATGAAACTCAGCCGAAGCTGAAAAAACAGCAACACATTTCCTGCCTGGGAACTCATCACCTTCTTCAAATAATCGAGAAAACTTTTTACCCTCCTTTTTTTGTTAACAGGAGGAGGTCGTCGCTGGCTAGGCAGCATTTATTGACCATCCCTAATTGCCCAGAGGGCAGTTCAGAGTCAATGACATTGCAAGATAATAAAATGTGAGGCTGGATGAACACAGCAGGCCAAGCAGCATCTCAGGAGCACAAAAACTGACGTTTTGGGCCTAGACCCTTCATCCTGAGATGCTGCTTGGCCTGTGTTCATCCAGCCTCACATTTTATTATCTTGGATTCTCCAGCATCTGCAGTTCCCATTATCTCTCAATGACATTGCTGTGGGTTTGGAGTCACATGTAGGCCAGACCAGGTAAGGATGGCAGTTTCCTTCCCTAAGTGAACCAGATGGGTTTCACCCCTCAACTGACAACGGATTCATGGCCATCATGAAGTTCTTAATTCCAGATTTTTTTTATTGAATACACATTTCGCTACCTGCTGTGTTGGAATTCGAACCCAGGTCCTTAGAATGTTATCCAGGTTTCTGGATTAACGGCCCAGCAATAATGCCACTAGGTCATTTGCCTCTGCTATGATCACCCTATTATGACCCCTCCTAATGTCTCCTTTTTCTCAGAAGCCATTTCTATTTCTCTATGATGTTTACAGAAATAATTGGTATTTAAGGAATTTGAGTGAGTATTGCTGAAAAAATACACACTTTGTTAAAAAATATCAATGAGCAAATAGTTAAACAAAAATTATTCAGTGTCAAGACCTACAAACTGCACAGTCAAATACAAAAGCATAATTGCAATTCATCAGGTTAATGTACCAATTCAATTTTCTCATGTATATGTCAATCGGACACTGATTATGCAGGTTAAGTTGACAGGTAGAGCTAGTGAGATTTATGCATTACTGTCAAAAGAGTCTTCTATGGATTGTGACACATTAATTAAAAGAGATTTAATGCATATGAGTTAGATCCTGAGACATAATGGGAATAGTTTTGGAACTTTAAGAAACACAACATGTCCAGCATACAGCAACAGAGATAGAACTTCAAGTTATCTAATTACATTAAGGTGGTGATATGGAGCTGGCTAATTTGACCTAAGGTACCTGTCAGTGTCAGTGGAAGGTTGCTGGATTTCTATCCTTGGGCAAGCTGCTCTTCTGTGTGCTAAAGAAATCTGGCTGTTTAGTCAATAAATAAAATGAGACACACTGTTAGCACAAAACGAATACAAACTTACTTACGTAGCAAAATGGGCTTTCAATTTCTTTACATATGGTATGAGAAAAAGGATTATCTTTTTAAAAACTGTTAACCTTCATGAATGAATTAATTGAACAGCTGAAATCACTTTTTTTGTAAGAAGTCAATACTTATTCTATTGCATTTTAAATTGAAATACAGTTGCGTAGAATATAGCAAGTTATCGGATACTAATTAACTGATAAGTTATTTTCCATCAAACTTGACTTTTAGATGTCTCATTAAAGAGTGCTGCAACAGAACAACATTTCATGGTACAGATATGTCATTATCGCCATCTCAGCTGGTTTGACATGAGGTAGGCCAGAAAGGTAATAATTGTAAAGAGTAGGAGTAAAATCAAGAGGGCAGACCAATTTCTTCATCTTGTGGAATGATACAAAAACAATGCTGCTTCATCCTGGAAGCAACTTATCTTAGACCTACTGATTGTGACCTTCTGCTTGGAACAATAGAAGGTGGGAATTGGTTTTTGTTTTAAAAAGAAAAAAACTAAGATGAAAATTTACAGTGCTGATGATAAATGGAATTTTATTCACGTAATTAATATTACTCAATACTCAAGTTTTGCTGCTAAGCAAAAATATTACGCCATTGTTTAGTATGACATTTCTGTATAAGACGACCATCTGAAAAATTAATCTTACTTCAGCTCTGCATGCAGTTGACACAGATACAATGCTGCATGAGTAACTCTTTCAAAATGATTACAAGGTGGCATCTTCCTTCATTACAATTTCAGTAATTGCCAATATTGTTTGCTTTTCTTGGTGAAATAATGCATGGTCATGGTTAGTACCAGGTTTCTCAAAGGGATTGTAGAAACTCTCACCAAGTTGTATACCTTATCACTATTATGCCGTTCTTATCAAATAGGTTGAATTATTAGTAAATGCTTAACTAACAAATATGTGAAATGGTGCAGTTCAATACTAGCAAAAACTGAGGATGCTTATTTCTTGATAATAAAGTGTGAAGCTGGATGAACACAGCAGGCCAAGCAGCATCTCAGGAGCACAAAAGCTGACGTTTCGGGCCTAGACCCTTCTCTCTCTGATGGTGCTCCTGAGATGCTGCTTGGCCTGCTGTGTTCATCCAGCTTCACACTTTATTATCTTGGATTCTCCAGCATCTGCAGTTCCCATTATCAGTGATGCTTATTTCTTTCTCTGTGTTCCTATTCCAATTATCTCCTGAATGTGTTAAGAGGATTGTGCTTCCACAAGCATCAGGCTTCCTCCACTATTTCACTTAAGGAGGCATTCTTCATGAGGGAATCCAGAGGGTCAATGTTACAAGGTTGGTTGTTTAGCTTTTGATGTTAATGTGCCACCCTGCTCCCTGGCCAACATCTGTGTCTCTGGTTTGCTGTTGGGCTTTCCAGCGAAGCCCAACACAAGCTGGAGGAACAACACCTCATTTTTCACTTGGGGACCCTATGGCCCTCCGGGCTCAATATGGAGTTCAATAATTTTAGGACCTAAATTCTCCCACATCCCAGCCCCCGACCCCACACACCAAGCCTTGTTACCACATAGCCTGCCATTACACACCCCTGTTCTTAGTCGCTAGCAGTCCCCAATAACAACTCTTCACCCTCCCAGTCTGATCGTTAGCAACTCTTCTGTCTGTACAACTGTCTTTCTCTGTTTTTGGGCTCTATCCTTTTATTTACGTCCAACCCCAACCACCTCTCTATTTTCTGCATATAAACTGACATTTTCCCATCAGTTTTGAGGAAGGGTCACCGGACCCGAAACACTAACCTGTTTTTTTCCTTCACAGATGCTGCCAAACCTGCTGAGCTTGTTGAGCAACTTTGTTTTTAATCCTGATGTACAGCATCTGCAGTTCTTTCTGTTTTTATCACAGGAAACTATAGGTTTATTAGCCTGAACTTGGTTTGTTGCAAGATTTCAGAGTTCATTATTGAGGCTGAGATTGTGGAGGACCTGGAAGCGCATGCAAAATAGGGCTGAGTCAGAATCATTGCCTCATTCTCTGACCCAAGGGGAGGTCATGCCTGACAAATCTGTTACAGCTCTTTGAGAAGATAATGTGCAAGTTAGATAAAACAGAGCCAGTGGATATGATCCCCTGGTTTTCCAGAAGGTCTTTGACAAGGTGGCAGACAGGAGGCTGCTAAATAGGACAAGAGGTCATGGTGTGAGGGGCAAGACAATAGCATGAATTGAGTATTGGCTGACTGGCAGAAGGCAGAAAGTAGGGATAAAGAGGTCTTTCTCAAGATGGCAGCTGGTGACTAGTGGAGTTTCACAGGGATGCCAGTTGGTCCACAACGATTCATGCTATTTATTAACAATCTCGATGAAGGAAGTAAGAGCATTGTTGCTAAGTTTGCAGTTGATACAAAAATAGGTGGAGGGACAGCTAGAGTTGAAGAAATGGGAAGTCTGCAAAAGGTCTAGGATAGGCTAGGAAAGTGGGCAAAGAAATGGCAGATGTTGAAACAATGTAAGGTTATACACTTTGGTCGTCAGAATATACACATAGATTATTTTCTAAATGAGGAAAGGCTTCAGATATCTGAAGCATAAAGGGACTTGGGAGACCGAGTTCAGAATTTTCTTAAGGTTAACATGCAGGTTCAGGTGGCAGTTAGGATAGGAAATGCAATATAGGCATTCACTTCATGACGGCTAGAATACAAGAATTGAGATGTACTGCTGAGGCTACATAGAGTCGTGATCGGACCATATTTGGAATATTGTGAGAAGTTTTGGGTCCTGTGTCTGAACAGGGATGTGTTGGCATTGGAGAAATTCAGAGGAGGTTGACAAGAATGATCGCTGGACATGAAAGGCTTGTCTTGTGAGGAATGGTTGAGAACTCTAGGTCAGTACTCAATTGAGCTCAGAAGGATCAAGGAGATCTTATTGGAACTTACAGGATATTGGATACAGTGGACTTGGAAAAGATGTTTCCACTAGGAGTGACTGGGACCTGGGGTCATAGCCTCAGAGTGAAGGGACTTTCGTACTGAGATGGGGAGAAATTTACTCAGCCAGAGTGTGGTTTACCTGGAGAACTTTGCTGCAGAAAACTCTGGAGGTCAAGTCATTCAGTGTGCTTGAGAGAGAGATAGCTAGGTTCTTGACTGGTAAAAAGATCAAGGATTACAGGGAGAAGGCAGGAGAATGATGCTGAGAAACACATCAGCCATGATCGATTGGAGGATAAAACTCGATGGGTTGAATAGCCTAATTCTGCTTAGATATATTATGGTATTATGGACTACAATAGTGTAGGGGACAAATCAAAATATGTGGGAGACACAATACAGCATGGATGGGTAAGGGGGCTGTCGTTGACAGTGAGCAGGGCTTTGACTTCCAGGGAGGGACAGCGAACTATGTTCACCTCATATAGTTCAGTAAGTGAGGTGTGGACAGTTGCAGATGGAGAGGTGCAGATTCAGATTGGGTGGGGTCTTGAAGAATTGCCTATAGAGTTGAGAGAGAGGACCATGTGGAAAGGATTGATGATGTTTGGGGGGCTCTCTTATAAGTGGAGGAGGAACCTGGATGTCACTGCCAGAGGAGCCATTTTTGCCTTCCACGGTCCTGTAAATGACACATGCACAATGGAAGTGAAAATGGCTGTGCTCACACCCACAGTGAGAGGGGTGGGGAAATCTGCAAGTTATACTTATGTGGAGCCCTTCAAAAGGACAACAGCAGGAGATACACACCAAGGCACTGAGGACAAAATACATCAGAGAGCTTAATATTCTTTGTGACCCACCGGCATTAGTCTCCTTCGTGCTTCCCAACTCTTTGATACAAGACATTCTGATCATTTCCTGCCAGCGAACAGCTTAACACTACTGATACCGTTGATTAAATAGCACTGTTGGTACAACTGGGAAGATGAAGTCTTGTTGCCAAAATTGCAGGCTCTTGATTCTCACTCATTTCCTGTTCCTGACGCAGCAGCTGCTGGCTCTACATCTTTGTCATTGGAACAAGTAATAAACATGGGAGATTAAGTATCTTCAAGGAAGCGTTTAGGCTAAACAGAGGGTTGCACAATTAGTTGACAATGAGGAGTATACAGACATATTTACAAACGTGACAACTGATTTACATTAAAGCATCAGCTGTACCATCAGGAGGCCACAGAAGGTCCCTAGATCCATAGATGTAGAGGGAGCTGACCAGTAATGGAGCATGTTGGCCTTGCAGATTTAGTTTGCTGACCTCAAAGCATTTGTAGCTAGAGGGCCCAGACATGCTGTATGTGTCCTTGTTAGAGATGTGCACCCTCATTTGGTCTTTCACAGGGCTGAAGGTAGGATGCAAGGTGGAGGTGTGCGGTTGGGGGAGAGATAGGGGTGACGTGATGATTGGTGAGGGTAGGAATCACCTCTAGAATAACTGGAGAGGAGATTTTTGGGAGGTCCGTGTATGGTTCCTCCTCCAGCTGATGAGGCCCCAATTCCTTGTGAGGAAGGGACACCTGGAGTGAGGTTAAAGTCCATCACCCCTTGACACTTTTCTTTCTGAGCTGGGGAACAATGTTTGCAACAATAGAGTATAGTGTGTATATCTAGCAGACTCTGACATTGTAAGATCTGGCCGTCAGTGGCGGTTACCAACCTATCCACGGAAGCAGTCAGATGCTTGCATCTGATTGGCACCATGGATTCCCATGGTGCGGTTGCAGTCTGGCAAATGTTTTGCAACAGTGTCTATTGCCCCCAACAAACCTGCCTCCTGATCCTGTTTCAAACTGTGCATTTGGAAGATGTTCTTGTTTGTTGAAACCACATGGTCCTCTTCTGCCTAGAACTGTACAGGTGCCAGTCTCTGGCAGTGCTAGGAATTTCAACAGCCTGGGGCATTTATTGCTCAACCAGCTGTGGTGACATGCTCACCAGAAGGTACTCCTGATTTTAATCTAGAAAACATCTCTTCTGAATCTTTAGTATCTGGGTTGGTGCTGGAGGTTGGGTGCGTGAAGCAGCTTTGCTGGTTCTTCCTTTGTGATATCCATAGGCTCATGCTCAGATAGTGAAGAGAGCATGTTTTGTGGAGCTGCCCCTTGAATCTGGCCCATATCGACATGGAGCTGGTAGCCGCAAGATACAAAACAGAGAAAGTGCTGTGACCAAGGTCTAAAAGTTGCAGTACGTGAAAATGATATTGACCACAGAGTTAGTTGAGAGTTGCATGACAATGAAAAATGATTCTTACTTGGTTGACAAGTCATAGATGTGTCTCCTCAGGAGTGGCTCTAGTCCTTACTGGCAAGGGCCTAGGTCCTCTCCTCATAGGTGCAAACAGCTGAATGTGGGGCATCTCACAATCCACCTGGCCCCTTACAGCCCAAGTGTGGGTCATTTTTCCCTAGAATGAAACAATGGGGAGGATTGAGTGAGATGGAATTGAGTGGCACAGCTACTAATGCTGGCTCAAATGGGGAAAAGGCAGGGAATTATCCCAAAGGAGCTGTCAGGTTGCGCAGAGGCCAGACAGGATTAATGCTGTGGGGTATTTGTATGGGTGACAGTGACCAAGGAACGTCACTGCATGCAAATGCAAATACATAGGTAGTAGAGCATGAGCTCTGGTGGGAGGTCAGTATAGTTGCTGAAATGCCCCGAGTATGAGTTAGCTTGTGAAGCCAGAGGCACTTCACCCTGTCAAAACAGACAAGTTCATTGACACTCCTCATACACCGCTTGTTGTTTCTCCAAACTGTGGAGGCTGCACTGACCTGGATGGTTACCCAGAACCAAGCTAGCAGGGTCTTGTGGTTTGGTACTCCCTGCTGGTCCTGGGAAAAATGGGTCATCCCATTCACCACAATTCCACAGTCTTGCCGACAAAGCAGGGCATTCATTTGCCAATTTTTGCCAGTGCATCCACCAAAACGTGCACAGCCATGGAGGACAGTTCTGAAATGCAAGTAAATGTTTGGTGTGCAATGTAAAGATGATGCCAGTGCCAGGGAAATCAGCCTATTTCAGGACTTCCAGCCAATGGCAAGTTTCCCAGTTATGGCAAGTAGGAGAAGCCAATTAATACAAGAAAGCCACCTTGGGGATAGGTCAGTTAGTTAATGAGGCAAGTTTGGGATGATAGGTGTGAGAAAACTTGCTCGGCCTAATGGAGAGAAAAACTCTTCATGAAGTGCACTGAAAGTAGAACTAAGCCAAAATATGCTAAGATTTAGTGTTATTACCTTAACAAGGCAAATCTCTAGAAGTGACATTCAGTGGTTCATTCAAGGTAATTAAGGGACTTAGTAAAATCAATTACAGACATTCCAAATTACAAGAAGAAATCTGGTTATGCCACATCAACATGTCAAAACGCTGCACGTGCAAAAATAATAGAGATGACAGACACTGATGGCAAGGTAGAATGAAATGTAAACAATTATAAGACCATTATAATTATGCGGCCCCTTTCCGCATCTACCCTGTCAAGTCCCTCAGCATCTTGTATGTTTCAATAAGGACACCTGTCATTCTACTGAACCCCAATGAGTACAGGTCCAAACTATTCAAATAAAAATCGTCAGAACTGCAGATGCTGTACATCAGGAAGAAAATCAGAAGTTGCTGCAAAAGCTCAGCTGATCTGGCAGCACGTGTGAAGAAAAATCAGAGGGAACATTTCGGGTCTGGTGACCCTTCCTCAACACTTTCTCAGAGCCACTAACAAAAAACTTTTAGGCTTGACATAAACAGTAAGAAAACTGCATGGACAACAGATGCATGGAAAAGCTGCCATCAGAAATATCCTCAACACCTTTCCGATTTAGATGTATATTGCCGTTCCTTCTCTGTTACTGGGTAAAAATCCTAAAACTCTCTTTCCAACAGCATTATGAGGCTCTGTATGCCCAGAAGGCCACAGTAGTTCAAAGCTGCAGCTTATCACCATCTTCTGGAGGGCAATTAGCCATAGGCAATAAATGCTGTACCAGCTAGTGATATCCGTATTGCATTAATTTTTCTTTAAAATATGATTATTTGTTGACTTTTCAGAAGAACTGGTCTTACGTCTAAAGTAATTAAAAGTGCATGCCCTAGTTTCAAGTGTACTTAGTTCAGTGGGGGAATGGACGAAGTTCACATTTTGACTGACGTGAATACAACTTAAACAGGGATCATTTATCCTTGATGTTGTTACTGAACTAAAGCTGGTTTTGTTCTTAAAAACAGGCTGAACACTCAACAGCATATGAAATTTTGAACGGGTTTAATGAATGAGAATTTACTGTGTATCAAGTGTGTTTGAGCTCTATTAGCCTGTTAATATTTTTCCCCTGACAGCTTCCTATAATGGATACAAAGCATGTGACTATGGATGTGACAAGGACAGCAGAAATCAGGAGCTGGGGCATACAGGTTGGTTGAAGGATGACAAATTGTGGACTATCAAAGGTGGGGGAGAGGAAATGGGATTGTTGGTAAGCCAAGTAGAGGGCCCAGCATCTCAAAGTTACTGGGACAAAATTCTTGAAAAATGAGACATTATAACCAATCCACTAGGCTAGTTTGCCTGATTGACCTCTCTAATATATCTCAGGGGTCAATCTTTCAAAATTAATCTAGCCCCTGCCCCATCTCTCTCAAGCTAAAATTGCATGTCACTTATTACTTTATATCAAGGAAGCGCTACTGAATTTGACAATCCCTTGGTTTGAGCCAGTCACTTCAGAAAGAGAAATGTGGTTGAAAATGTTAAAGGAAGTTGAAAGGAGTAGTGGCAAATATTCAGTGTCCATGAGGAAGGTTAATGAAACACAGGCAGGAAGATTTTGCAGAAGGGCTGAGGCTGCCAATATAACGACAATTTAGGAAATAATCTGGCTGAGTGCTGCCAAGTGACTCAATGTAAATGTCTCTATTCTTCCCCACCATACTTTTAGAAACTAGCGTACATTCTGATATTTCCTTGATCATCCTTCGTGATACTTCCATAAAAGAGATGACCCATTATCTAGTGCTAAATCGAAGGCATCCAAGACAAGAACATCTATCCACCAGTCAGTCTGAAACTAACCAATGAGAAACCTAATTCTCTCCTCCCACAAGCATCTTTATAACTGATGTAACAAAAGTATTCCCTGGTAAATTTCCCAGAAGAAATTCTTATGAACGACAGCAAAGCATAGTTGCTGTTAAAGAAATGGAGAATAATAATACTTAAGAGTTGTAGTCTGCATTGACATGAACTTATCTTTAATTATCTGAAATACGAGGGAATAAATTGGCTCAGTTATTTTGCTAAAGTGTTTTCTCCATTTTTGGAATTGCCAATTCATTCTGCAAGAATCATTGACAAATAACATGAAAGATCAAGTGGATAGTGTACTTTTTCACATTGTGAAAAATGGGTCAAATGACTTTGAATTGATTTAATGCCAAATAACCACTTGTAACATTATTATTTCAAATGACTGACCACTGAGATTTGCAATAGGATGTTAAACACTAGGCCAGCATAAGAAAACTGATTGGAGAATAATTACTTAGTTGGAATAGATGTAGGGCAGTAATCTTGTCCCTGAGGTTACAATTATACATTACTGAAAGAGTGAATTGATGGTTCAGAAGTCACTTGAGCCTCTTGATGTTCCAGTCCATGTGTTATTCTATGTTGGAGAGGTTCTTGTCTCTGTTTACAGCACAATGGAGATTTTGCATTTTTTTGTTGTCTCAGTCTTCTGTTATGGCCTAATTTTCTGCATGATAATTTCTGATCTAACCTTATCACAGCAAAGCCTGGATGATTTGCAAAATAAAATGCAGAATAAGTTCAATTTTTCCAAGGGAGCCAGCTCTTGGACATAAATTTGAGAGGTGCTGAAAATGGTCTGAAATGGGCATTGTGATACAATCACATGCCCAAAGACATTACCTGGGGTTCACTCAGTCTTTGGACTTCAAAAACGTTTTGTAAAAACCTGGAGAGCTATAATAATTGGTGACTATCTCAAAGGAGCCTGGTTTAGACCTAAAGATATTTGTTTCACTTCGACCAAGCCAGCCGACAAGTATATCCTAGGGAGATTTGACATTAACAAGCCCAGGTTAGCAGTAGCCTACAGTATTATTGTTGAGTCAGGTAACAATAACAGAAACAGGATAAAATATTATATGTAAATAAGGCATCATAACTTAATTCTTCACCTTTCTCAAGTTGGACAAGACTTCTTGTGTAATGAAAGCAGGGTGACAATTAATATCATGAACCATGGTAAACATTGTACACACTTCATATCAAAAGTGTTCACAATCTCACTGCAAAATGGTAACATGATGGGAAGAATACATTTAATAAATCTAGAATGGTAACGCAACCATGTTCTCAAGAGTACCCTGTTTAATTTTTTGCAAGGTTTGTGGAAGAACAGCCACCAATGTGTAGGGATGATTCCCATGTTCCTTCTACTTCAATCCCAGGAAAGCTGTTCTCACCTTGCCCTTTGTATAAGTTACACAAATGAAAGCAGTCCACAAACATTAGAATTGATTCTCACAACACTTCACTATAACACTCCCTCACACTACATGAAGCATCCAATTTGCCAGAAGATTGGATGGGAGTCTATCATGCTAATGACAGACTCTGCTGGCCGACAGTACATCACTTGTCTTACCTATAGTGCTCTGGCGTTCCATTGACTACAGAATGATTAGACCATGCACTGTGACTTCCACCATTGTACCGTCTTCCGAAAAGCACAGTAGAATAAACTGAATGTTAGAAGCACACCACGTAATTCCTTCAGAGTAACAACATTTGACATTTCAGATAATATTCTATAATAAAGTGACAAACTGTTAGCTTCATTCCTGTTCCAACCACTGGGTATTGAATTGAATGTCCCTGTAACTGTCTGCTGGTAAACCCTACATCCTCACCTACCCATCTTTCATCCTATCCTTTGTCAACCCACCTGCCACTCTATCCCCTCACTTACTCACCTGGCATTCTAACCAATCACTCGAGCAGGCTACTCTAGCCCCTGGTCCACTTACCTTTTCATTGTAGCTCGTCAAAGTGTCTTTGGACTTTTAAGCCTCAGCACACAGCAGTTACTGCTATAAAATAGGGGATGTAAAATCAAAATCCCTGTACTGTGGAAGCAGGCTACTCAGCCCATCAAGATCATACATTTCTGAAACAACCTTTCTGAATCTATCCTGTCAAGTCCCCTGAGAACTTTGTATGTTTCAATGAGGATTGGACTTATTCTTCTGAACTCCAATGAGTACTGCCCTAAACTACAAAACCTCTTCTAATAAGAAAGTCCCAGCAAACCTTCTCTGGGCTGCCTCTGATGTCAGCATATCACACCTTAGATAAGGGACCAAAATTGCTCACAGTTTCAATCTCTGATCTACTACCTTATATATTTTAGTGAAACCTCTTTACTTTTATTAGTTTTCACTTAAAATCCCTCCACACCCAGGATCAAACTGGTGAACCTTCTAAGGTTCAAATTAGGTAGCAAGGTAAACCCTGGTAATCGCTCAGTGACATCTAGTGTGGGGGTCTGCTCACACAAATGGATACTCCATGGTTCACAAAAAGGCTTTCCATTGGTAATGGCCACTTAGGTAATATCATTGCCAATGGTTCTGCATGATCTCCCTAATATTCACCCAATCGTCAAGGCTTAACTGCCAAAACATAATATGTCTCCCCACCCAAGCTCCCTCACCTCTCTTTGAAATACCTTCACCTTGAAGCTACAGCAAGGGCTAACACTATCAGTGAATCTGCTGACGACCTAGGATTGATCTGGTAGTTATCATGTTAACCCTTAACTAGATGGAGACTCTGACAGTAACAGTTTAATTGGTCACTACAAGCAAACTATCATGTGTCCTTTTGCTGGCCAGCCCAGCAAAAGCTTCCAGTTCAGCTTCAGTTAACAGCAATTCACTATCACCATTTCATCCTGGGTGTTTACAATGGTGCACAATAAGTAGTAATATTTGTGTATATTTCCAGATCAAGCAAAACACTTATAATTTAATTCACAACATTTAAGGAATCAATAATACAGTAAATCTTGCAAGAAACAAATACAGAAAAACACTTCATATCTTGTATCAGAGACAGCAGGAACTGCAGATGCTGGAGAATATGAGATAACAAGGTGTAGAGCTGGGTGAAAACAGCAGACCAAGCAGCATCAGAGGAGCAGGAAGGATGACATTTCAGGCCTAGGAGCCTTTTTCACAAATGGGTGAGGGGCAGGGGGTTCTGAAATAAATAGGGAGAGGGGGGGAGGTGGACAGAAGACGTTTGGAGAAGATAGTGGAGAGGAGACAGACAGGTCAAAGAGGTGGGGGTGGAGCCGGTAAAGGTGAGTGTAGACGGGGAGTTAGGGAGGGAATAGGTCAGTCCAGGAAGGACAGACAGATCAAGGGGGGAGGATGAGGTTAGTAGCTACACCTGCCCCTGCACCTCCCCTCTCACCTCCATCCCAAACCCCAAGAAGACCTTCCACATCAAGCAGATGTGGGTGGGGCTTGAGGTGGCCGGAGGGGATAGGTGGGAGGGAGAACAGTTTAGGGAGATGAAGACGAGCCGGGCTGGTTTCGGGATGCGGTTGGGGGAGGGAAGATTTTGAAGCTTGTGAAGTGCACATTGATACCATTGTGCTACAGGGTTCCCAAGCGGAATATGAGTAGCTGTTCCTGCAACCTTCAGGTGGCATTGTTGTGGCTCTGCAGGAGGCCCAGGATAGACATGTCATCTGAGGAATGGGAGGGGGAGTTGAAATGGTTTGCGCCTGGAAGGTGCAGTTATTTAGTGCGAACCGAGCATACGTGTTCTGCAAAGCAGTCCCCACGCCTCCGCTTGGTTTCCCTGATGTAGAGAAGGCCACAACAGGAACAACAGGCACAGTATACCACATTAGCAGATGTGCAGATGAACATCTGCTTGATGTGGAAGGTCTTCTTGGGGTTTGGGATGGAGGTGAGAGGGGAGGTGCAGGGGCAGGTGTAGCACTTCCTGCGGTTGCAGGGGAAGGTGCCAGGTGTGGTGGGGCTGGAGGGGAGTGTGGAGCGGACAAGGGAGTCACAGAGAGAGTGGTCCCTCCAGAAAGCAGCGAAAGGTGGGGAGGGAAAAATGTTTTTGGTGGTGGAGTCGGATTGCAGATGGCGGAAGTTTCAGAGAATGATGCGTTGGTTCCAGAGGTTGGTGGGGTGGTACGTGAGGACGAGGGGGATTCTGTTTTAGTTGTTATTACGGGGGGGGGGGGGGGGGGGGGGGGGGGGGGGGGGGTGTGAGGGATGAGTTGTGGGAAAAGCAGGAGACACGATCGAGGGTGTTCTTGACCACTGATGGCAGGGGTGGGGGGGAAAGAATGTTACGGTTCTTGAAAAATGAGGACTTCTGAGATGTTCGGGAGTGGAATGCCTCTTCCTGAGAGCAGATGTGGTGGAGGTGAAGGAATTGGGAACAGGGGATGGCATTTTTGCAGGAAGGCGGATGGGAGGAGGTGTATTCTAGGTAGTTGCGGGAGTCGGTGAGCTTGAAATGGATATCCGTTTCCAGGTGGTTGCCAGAGATGGAAACAAGAGGTCCAGGAAGGAGAGAGAGGTATCAGAGATGGTCCAGATGAACTTAAGGTTGGGGTGGAAGGTGTTGGTGAAGTGGATAAACTGTTCAAGCTCCTCGTGAGTTGTACTTTCGTACTTTTCTTTTACAAACAATTCAGAAGTTAATTTTTAAAAACTGTTACAAATATTACTGTGTCATTGCTGCTAGGGTGTGCAGGAAGTTACAGGTATAACATAGTCACAACTTCCCAGCCATGGCCATCAGGTAGGTGAGACACTCTCTTTAAACATATGCAGCTTAAACTGTGATGTACCTGTCTGGATGATGGGCAGTGCCACCATCAAAGCAAACACTGGGTACTCTCCTCTGTTGCCTAATCCTCCTGATGGAGAAGTACAGAAACAAAGAAACAAGTGGCAATGCATTTTAAATGGACGCACACAAAGAAAAGTTATATGTAGCAAACATGATATAAGCATTAGATGATCAAAAACTGGAAGTTTTTAACACGTTTAATTGCCTACACATAAATATAGTACATAAGAAGCAGATTGCATTCAAATGTTTTTGCACAATTAAGTTATTAACAAATACTACAAGATATCTAACATTACACAGATTTTTTCCTTCACAGAAAGGATTATGAAAAATGACAAATGTTTAACCTGTAAATAATGTAAGCTTTTATATATGAACATATTTTCAACTGTGATTTGGGGTGAAATATCAGAAAATATCTGTCACTTCCCATATCTTGGAGGGAATTTATTCCAAAATCTGACATTGATTAATAGATACACCAACATATCCAATGTACTGGTTTAGAATATGGTGAATTGTGACATTAGGTCCAACAATATGCTCAAAACCAATAAGAAATTTGGTCAATTTGTGATGTTATATCAAGGCCTCAAAACATCAACATCACCTTAGAAAAGTATTGATCATGAAATGGAAAGACACAAACTGCTTAAAGATGGTGTTAAAACCCTTTAATAAGTAAAAACAGTCAGTCAGTCAGTGAGAAAGAATGCTGAAGGAAACAGGGTAGGGCTGGAACCAACAACAAACCATTACCAGCTGTTAACTGATGCCTGCATAGTAGGACAGTCTGAAGTCGAAGACAGAGCTCTTTAGACTACTGGGAACCCACATCAAACACTAACATATCAGACATAAACAGAGTCATTTCCAAGGAAGAAGTATCCTTGAGACAAAGGACTGCAGTTGGTATTGCTGGCTATTTCAATGGAGCTCAATGCAAGTCTGAGGAATGACACACCATCTTCGAATTAAGCATTTTATAGTTTTTGACTCTCGAGTGCAATACGGGATATGATCATTTCAGACCCCATTTTTGTTTGCTTTCTCTTGGCAAGTTTTGTTTTCACTTTCAATTTTCTCTTGCTTTTGGTTAGCAGCTATTCTTCATTCTGCCATTCGTACCTTCTCCAGATGAACCTGTTGCTTCTTTACATGTCCCACTCCCATTAGTCCTGTACTACCAACTCAATCGTTATTTAATTTGTTTGCCTTCTACCCAATTACAGAACTTCCTTTTTATCATATTTCCCCATGGTACTTGCTGAAAATGTGTTGAAGTTATAACCTGTCCCAGTTATGATGAAAGGCCAGAAACCTGAAAAACTGCATAGAATTCTGTCAAAATGAGAAGTTCTGACTTTGGAACACAAATCTGTGGCACGGCTGCATGATGAGTGCAGATGATGAGGAATTTTTCAAGGCTGACTCACAGGGAAGCAGGCAGGTGAGCTGGTGAAATACTTGCATGTCAGAAACAGATATCATATGTAAAGGGGAAGCAGCACCCTGCTGCAAACTAGTACAATGCAGGTCATTTTAGGGTTCAAACAGATCAGCTCTAGAGAACACTGACAGTAATGTTCATTGGACTTTTGTATTATAAAAGCTGAGCCCTTGTGGTGCAGTGGAGTGTCCCTATCCCTGAGTCAGAAGGTGCAGTTTCAAGGCTCATCTGCTCCAGGGATGCATCACAAAACATCTGAACAGATTAAAAATGCTTACATTTGTGGTTCTTGTGGCACAGAGACACTGTTCACACTGTGAAGAATGAAAGACCTAGGTTCAAGTCCCAAATGTTACAGACATGTATATTAAATTGTCTGAACAGATTGGTTAAAAATATCTAAGAGTTGAGTGTTTTCCCTGTGGGACAGTGGCTTCTGGACAGGGAGAGTTTCCAGAAGGGAAAGGTGAAAACTGATGTTTGCACTATATGATGAATTTACAATAAAACCTTTTTCAATTTTGGAAAGTCATATGCTGTTGAATTCACGATTTGTATATCAGAGTATAAAATATGGTTGCAGAGGTTTAAACTTGATCTCTTCAGATGTGAATACAAAGAAAGCATTCTTATTTCTAACAAGCGGCAAAGCTCCCAATAGATATTTAAAGTGAAATGGCTGAGTCGTACTGCACTATCATGAATGATGTCTATTCACTGTAGTTTTTGAACACAACCATAAAAGCAGTGGAAGAATAAAGCAGAGATGCAGATTGGGTCACTTCTCTAAGCAAGAAGCACAAAGGTATGGCTTTTGCTCTATCCTTACCAAGCAGGAGTAAAATAAGAAAAAGGGCAGAATCTTACAGGCATTGACTTGGACCATGGCAAGATGTGTGGCAGAAATAGTATAATAAGTCCATCAAAGCCCAACTCTCTGTAAGCAACTAACACCATCTTTTATGCTTTTACAAGTGGCATGGCAAGGTTGTCACAAGGGAGAGGCAATATGCCAACTGACATATGACTCCTCTACATCGGGGAAAACAAACAGAGGCTTGGGGGCTGCTTTGCGGAACACCTACACTCTGTTCACAACAAACAACTACACCTCCCAATCGCGAACCATTTCAATCCCCGCCCCCACAACTCCTCAGACGACATATCCATCCTGAGCCTCCTGCATTGCCACAATGGTGCCAACCGAAAGATGCAGGAACAGCATCTCATATTTCGCTTCGGAACTCTGCAGCCCAAGGGTATCAATGTGGATTTCACAAACTTCAAAATCTCCCCTCCCCCAACAGCATCCCAAAACCAGCCCAGCTAGTCCCCACCTCCCTGACCATTCCTCCCACCTCAAGCCCCACGCTCATCCCCTACCCACTAACCTCATCCCACCCCCCCACCTGTCCATCCTCCCTGGACTGACCTATTTCCCCCCCTCCCCCAACTCCCCACCGACATTCACCTTCACTGGTTCTAATCCCATCTCTTTGGCCTGTCTGTCACCTCTCACCCTATCTTCTCCTTTATCCATCTTCTATCTGCCTGTCCCTATTTATTTCAGAATCCCCTCCCCACCTCCCCATTTCTGAAGAAGGGTCCTGACCCGAAATGTCAAGTTTTCTGCTCCTCTGATGCTGCTTGGCCCGCTGTGTTCATCAAGCTTCACACCGTGTTATCTTATGACAGTGATTACTGCTTGTTAAATGATCAATCTACCACATTTATATTCGGATTTGTTTTGTTACCAAACTTGCCAAACAACCACAATGTCAGTAAAACTTAACACAAAAAGCAGAGTGAGCACCTGGCAGATTCAGGTCATCACGTAGTCTCAATGACCTTAATGTTGAACACTGGACACTAACATCTCAGGGCTTGGTCCATGTTAAACAGCCAAACACACTGCACATCGCAGACAGTTGAAATTGACATATGGCACCTGTCATGGCACATCCCTGATCCACTTGTACTATTCTTCTGCATTTTAGTGATGCATCAGCAACTACCATTATAATGTTGCAGCAAGAACATACATCCAGCTCATGACCTGGGCCAGGCTGAATCTCCAGGCACTGTTATAGGCTCAGAGTGAGTGAGCACTATCTACAGCATCCCCACTTTGACCTTTTGTAATTCCCCCCTCAGCCCGAGACATCGGTCTCATAATGCTGGTGTCTTGCCTTGCTATTTAGCACAGACACAAAGCCAGAAAGCTTGTCATGTTTGCCAGCAGGCCTGTCAAGTGAAGGGGGAAAGCTTTCAGTCAGGGGTTCGCAGAACAGGCAGTAAAGGGCAACCTCTCATATCAGTGCTAGGTCTGCTCTAAGCAGTCAGAATCAGGATCCTCTCCACGTAACTAAGAATGATAATTTGCTGAGTAAGAAAACATCTAAAACTTTAACTTGTGAAATTTTAAAATGCTACAGTCATGACCTTTGATCAGGTTTATCATCAAGGGGCATGGAAAGAGTTGCCAAATTAAGAACATGCTGAAACAGGATTTCTCATTACTGACTCAGATAAGCACATTTTTTTGGATTGGATATATACAAGCAGACAACTTAAGTGCAACTTACATTAGACCACTGATGTTGAGTGTTCTAAAATGATCGTAGAAGAGATCATAGATCACAGAATCCCTACAGTGTGGAAACAGGCCCTTGGGCCCATCCCCCTATAATCCACCTAATCGCCACATCCCTGAACACTACGGGCAATGTAGCATGGCCAATCCACCTGGCCTGCGTATCTTTGAACTGAGAGGGGAAACTGGAGCACCTGGAGGAAACCCACGCAGGCATCTGGAGAATATACAAACTCTACACAGAGTCACTCGGCGATAGAACTGAATCCAGGTCCCTGGCCCTGTGAGGCAGCAGTGCTAACCACTGAGCCACCATGCCACCCTGTCCAGCAAAGAAAGGGAAAAAGATATTAGGTTGGGTTTTGCCAATGTAAAGCAGCAGATTGATGAGTAAGATTGGAGTATTTCTAATCTTTGATGTTAAGTCTTTAGTTTCTGCTTAGATCTCCAGGTTTCTTTTTTCAGGTCGTAAAGTACATCATCTTTGGGTCTTAAAACAAGTGGCTACTGCGATGATCGATGTGTTGGTCTTAATTTTCCAGACTCCCTTTATTTAGGGGCATCGACATTAGGTATGAATATAGTGAATGTATCTCCCTTACTCAAAAAGGGAAGGAGACAGAAAGCAGCAACCTACATGCCAGTTAGCTTAACATCTGTTTTAAGGAAACCGTTAGGAGCTATTACTTGATAATTTATAGTAGTGCATTGGGATAAGTTCAAGATAATGAGGTACAGTCAACATGATTTGTGAAAGAGAAATCACGCCTGAAAAATCTATTTAAGTTCCTTGAGGAGGTATTGTGCTGGTGATGAAGGAGACCTGTATGTACTCTACTTAGGCTTACAGATGGCATTCAATATGTTTATTGTGAAAATTAAAAGCTCATGGTGTAGTCTGAGCATATTAGCACAGACATAAGATTGGCTAGCCAACAAGAACAGAAAGCAGGCATAAAAGGATTTTTGTTTCAGGTTGGCGAGATGTAATGAGTGGTGTCCAACAGGAATTAGTACCAGAGCCTTACCTGTTTACACTTACTATAAATGACACATGAAATGATTAAAGGTATGGTTGCCAAATTTTCTGACAACACAAAGATGGGTAGGAAAGTAAGTTGTGAAGAGGACACAGCAAAGTTACAAAAACGATACAGATAGTTTATCAGCAGGCAAAAATCACAAATGGAGTATTATATGGGAAAATATGAAATAGCAGGAAGAATAAAAAGCATGTTATCTAAATGGTGAGAGTTTACAGACCTCTGACAGGCAGTGGAATACAGGAGTTTTGCATGAATTGCAAAATTCCAGTTCACAAATATGTACAGCAAGTAATTAGGAAAGCTAATAAAATGTTATCATTTATCACAAGGGAAAATGAATACAATAGTAGGGATGTTATGTTTCAGTTAAACAGGACATTATTGACATCACACCTGGAGTACCATCCACAGTATTAGTCACCTCATTTAAGGAAGGATGCAAATGTGTTGGTGGCAGTTCAGAAAAGGTTCACGAGAATAATACCTAGAATAAGTGGAACGCTTGGACAAGTCAGGTTTGCATCCATTGGAATTTAAAAGAATAAGGGATAACTTGATTGTAACATAAAAGCCTGAGTGGGCTTGACAGGTTAGATGTGGAGAGAACATTTTCTCTAAAGGGAGAATCTAGAACTAGGGATCACTGCTTAAAAATCAGGCGTCATCTATTTAAAACAGAGAAGAGGCAAATTTTCTTCAGAGGTTCATGCATCTTTGCTACCCTTTTCCTGAAAACGCAGAGGAACAGAATCTTTTGAACATTTGTTTGGCTGAGGTGCATTGATTCTTGCTGAGCAAAGGATTGAAACATTATGAGGGGTAGGCACGAATATGGTTTTTTTTGAATGGCACAGCAGGCTCAAGGGGCTGACTGGCCTATCCCTGCCTCTAATTCATATGTTTGCATACAAGGGGAGTCTGGTTGAGGAGAAGACAAGGTCAAGAACTGTCTTCACATTTATGCTTCTTTATAATATTGTTTTTTACATGTCAGGTTTAAATAATAGAATACATGGTACACAGATTTATAAGAAGCTCTAATTTTATTGTCCATGTTATTGAAAGGCAATTCCATAAATTCTACTGCCTAATGAAAGTCGGTTGACTCAACATAGTCCTCCGTAAATGTTTGAAACATTCACATGGCTCGGCATCAGGCTAGCTTTCTGTCTGTTTCTCTCTTAATTTTTAACTCAGCCAACACTGTGCTATTTATGCACAACGAGGAAAAGCTCAGCTACATTGTTGGTATGTTGCTCCAGAGTTCTAAAGCCCTTTCACAACAATACGTAACACCACATAATGTCGTCTTTACTCATTTCTGCATTATAAAAGTCACTGTAGTTGTCAGTCTTCTACAGTATACGTACTGAAAAGCTCTGGATCCTAGCAGGTCAATGTATTAAGTATGCCTTGGGCTAATGTCATGGTAAGACTGATGAGATGGTAAAGGCATGAAAGTGAAAGTCAACAAGTTAAAGCAGCAAGAAGGCTGAAGTGTCTACATAGATACTTAATGAAGGTTGCAGAGGAACTTCTTTCTTAAGTGACTGCTTTGAAGAGCCTGCCTGATGTTATGTTATTGCATTTGCCCGAGGTCCCTCTTTTGCTTTGTCATTGCTTGCCGGATCGGTCAATGCCTCTTCCTCCTCCATCAAGCAAGGTCTTGCCCACAAAACATTTCCTTGGCTCCAAAGTTTTGATTCCTGCTAGCAAAGTTCTGCAGAGTACAATAAATCATACTGATGCAACAGACCTTCAATAGAACATACAGAAGAGCTGCACTAGTTCTGCACAGGCATCTAAACAACACTTGCAAACATCCTATGATCTGATCAGGTTGTTTCATGGCAGCTCTTGAATGTCTCTTCTGCCATATTCTGCACAGGAGCAAGGAGCCTTGTCTTCAGCTTCGCAAGTTGGTCAGGCAGTGTATAAGGCCCTGGCATCTGGAACTAAATGCACTACCCTGGTGCAGCATTGGACAGCAGACTGGAAAATCCAGAAAATATCCTCAAATGATCCTGGCGCAAACTGCGACATTCATACCTACTGAGAACCATTTTCTCTTCAGCTGAGATCCTCCCCCATCACAAATCAATGACGACCTCCCTGAAGAGGTCTTCAGATCTCTGATGTTTTGATACTTGCAAGAAACAGAGTTTCATTCAGTAAACTCCTACTAGCAGGCAGCTCTGTTCTCTGTGGGTGCACATCATTCACTCTCTCATGTCCATTTTCTCTGAAGGTTTCAAATCCAAAGAATACAAGACCGACTGTAACTTGCTGTGTTTACCTCTTTAGGCCTCTCCTTCACACTGTCTCCATTACATGTATTTCAGACTCACCAACCTTTAAGTCTCCAACACATTTTTCCTTTAAGTCCGCCCATATACCAGCTTGTTACTCCCAAGCTTAATAAATTCTCATTCTCACCGTACTGCAATGTTGGTGCTCACAAAGGTGCTAGACTCTAGCTAACATAATCTGCAACTGAGCTTCTGCTCCTTGTAACTGGTGAAGCTGTGAAGCTCTATTATTTTCGAAAAATTAAAAACCCTCCAAAAATAGAAGCTATTAATGATCTTCATAGCAGGTTTAGCTGCCTGTCTGCTACCAACGTGCAGTGTCTACCCAGCGATGGGGCCGCTCAAAGGTAACAATGAATAATGGTGGCAACACATGGGATTTTAACTCACCCACCTCCCAATCCATTTCCCTCAGTGTGGGAATATTCTGCCTCTTAAGTTTGTAATTTGCCTTATGTAGGCTGCAAGATTTGTTGAGCATTTCCATGTAACAATTTTACGAAATAATCACAGAACATAGCACTGCAACGGGCCTTCCGGCCCATGATGTTGTGCCGAACATGATGCCAAATTAAGTTAAGGGTGGCACGGTGGCTCAGTGGTTAGCACTGCAACCTCACAGCGCCAGGGACCCGGGTTCGACTCCAGCATCGGGTAACTTTCTGTGTGGAGTTTGCACAGGTTTTCTCCGGGTGCTCCAGTTTCCTCCCACAGTCCAAAGATGTGCAGGCTAGGTGGATTGGCTGTGCTAAATTGCCCATAGTGTTCAGGGGTGCGTGGGTTATAGGGAGATGGGTGTGGGTGGGATGCTCCAAGAGGCGGTGTGGGCTTGTTGGGCCGAAGGGCCTATTTCCACACTGTAGGGAATCTAATATAAAAAAAATTCTGATCTTCAACCCTATTTATGCATCTCATAATGTTATAGGCTTCGATCAAGTGTCCCCTCAGCCTCTGCCCTCTGGAGAAACCAACCCATGTTTTTCTGCCCTCTCCTTATAGCTCATACACTCTAATTGAAGCAGCATCCTGATAAACATCTTCTGCACCCTCTACAAAGCCTTCATATCATTCCTGCAATATGGCAACCAGAACTGAACACAATACTCTAAGTAGCCTAACCAGAGTCTTACAAAGCTGCAACATGACATCCAGACTCCTGCACTTAATTCCCTGATCAATAACACAAGCATACCATACACCTTCTTTTCCAAACCTATCTACGTACGCAGCCACTTTCAGGGAGCTATGGACTTGAACAGCAAGATTGCTCCGTACATCAGTGCTGTTCAGGGTCCTGCCATTAACTGTATACTTTTCCTTAACATATAATCTCCGAAAGAGATTAATAGCTGGATTGCGAAGTTGAACCATTTTATGTCAGACAATTGTCTTCAATGAATATAGGCCCATATTAGGAAACAACATAATTTTGAAACAGTGGATGCTCAGTTAAAAACTTCAAGGTCAAACTCTGACAAAAGTCTGAAGTAGAAAACTCGAAGGATTGAATTTCAATTGCAAAATCACTGGGTAGAGTCACTGTTGATAAGCAAAGGGATAAGCAACACAGAGACCTTATTCCAATATCATTGACGATGCTAACTTGGAGAGAGCATATCAATAAAATCCAAAGTAGAAATCTCAATTGGGCATTACTCTAACCACTGATGGGCCTTTGATCACAATTGGACAGGCATTCAGAGTACTCCAAGTGTTTTCAGTACCTGGCAACTTATTGGAACCATTTATCCTTGGAGGTCAATCAACTTTGTAGTTCCAACAAAAAAAGGCAAGAATAACACGGAATACATTTTTCTGTATTGACTCTAAAATGCATTTGGTTTTGTAGGCCAACGATTTGCTTTTTAGATACTACAAACTGCTTGTAGTGAGGCCAGTAGAGCATGCCCACCATTCAAGTGTTGTCAAGAAGTTCTTTTCAGCACTGTATTTGATAATTTCCAGTACATGATGATTTCTACATGTTATGAGATTAATTGGAGCAAAAACACTGATGACCATTCAACCACTGTCCTCTATTTCGGTAAAAAACCTAGATAGGTTTTGGAAAAAAGGACCAATGTTCCCCAGTGTACATCAAGCAACAGATGAGTTTTGCACATTGGCATAATGAATATTGAGGTACAACTTTAAAAGATAATTTTTTTTTACTATCAAGAAAGAAATAATTAAACTTACATTTTATTTTAAGTGAACAACATGTTAAAATACAGAAAAATACCTCAGGGTACTCTCAGCTGACAAAATTGGATTTTGTTGCTCCTAGAAAAGTTATTTTGTTTTAATTTCTTGGTCTGGAATTACTTATTTGATTTTCAGTTATCTCTCCTTCAATGAGAGCATTAAAAAGAAACACAAATACTGAGTGACTTTATGCTCTAATTGTAATGGGAGCAAATTTTATTTCTTCAATCTCAGGACACAGACATCAACACCAAGGATAAGAATTATTGCCATTCCCAATTTTCCTGAAAAAGAATGGTTTGCTAGGCCACTTCAAAAAACTTTTAACACAATCACATTAATATAGGGTCGCTATCACATGGTAGACAGAGCAAGCAAGACCAGTAGGTTTCAACTACCAAAAGAACAGTGAGGAACCAAATGGCTTGTAGCAATCTAATAAATTCACAATTTTATCAGAAAAAACAAATTCAAACTCTGAAGAAGGCCATAATGATATGTGAATTATCAGTCTAGGCTTCAGTATTATTAATCTGATAGCACAACCACTGCACTACCGTATGTTTAACCACTACACTATGTAACGCGTTAGGAAATACTTTCAACTGCATCGCACAGTTGAGTAAAGATATCTCTTTGGCATCAGCAGACTAATAGCTCTTACAAAGCGAGACCAATGTCAGTTTTAGTACCTCTCAAGAATATTGTAAGCACCCTCAGAGTATGTGCGGTTCATCTTTTGGGAACGAAGTAACCTTATTGCATCTTCTCGATAGAGAGGATAAACTATATGGTACGTGCTGCTAAAAATAAAATAAAAGAGAAACATAACTATAATTAACATTAGAAAAAAGCAATATCTAATAAATAAAGCTGGTAAGCAGAAAGTAATTACATTATTAGTAACTACATTATGTGCTACAATACATAGTTATAAATACAAACTTTATTTCAGGCTGGATATTACAACATTTAACGCTTTTGAAGTTGGTCCATACATTACATTGTTACATGTCCAATAATGTTATACATTTCCTGTTCTTCAAATGAATATTTGCACTTGAAAGGAGTGCAAATTGGAGATAATGAGAATACAGATTCACATCAGTGATTGATGCTCTCATCAATTTGGGACCACAATGAATCCTGAGCAGTTCTCCAGTCTAAACTCCTCTCAAATAAGTTTCAAGGATAAGTGAGGGACTTCATACAAAAATTAGAGATTTGGTGCTTTGATAACTGATTTATAAATGATTGCCAGCTGACTGGAGTTTATCAGTTTAAAGCACACTAATGGTGATACAGTCAGTGAGCAGACAAAGCTAACTTGTCTTTATTTACATTTAAAGCAGTTCCCTTCAAAAAGCTTCCCTTACTTTCAACAACTTATATTAGGGTGAAATAACGGATAACAATATATGGTTAAATAAGGAATACTGGATTCCAGAGTGTGACTCACAGGCAAAACATTTTGGGTGTGGTTGTGTGGAGCATCAATAACTAAATAGAATGATTAGCTGGAGCATAATTATAACTCTAGCAAAGTTGCTCAAGGATTAATGGATATCAGGAAAAAAAGCTGAACAACAGCAAACAACTGAAGATGTTTACAAGCTACAAAATAAGATCTGAGGAAAGGTATCCGCAGTTGGAATTTAAGTTTGATTTCCTGAGATGGGATTGGACAGGTTTCCGTCACTTTTAGTGGCAGACATTGGGCGCTCAGGTCCCTTTTTAAATTCCACCCCTTGCTTCTCTCTCCACAGCTACAACCTGACAAGCAGATTACTTCCAGCATTCTCAGTTGCTATTTCAAATTTCCAGCAGCAACAGCATCTTCCTTGAATAATAAAGGTGCATCACAAAAATAAAATTCCAGAAGTTTTATTTGTTTATTTCCAATCAGCTAATCATTCAACATGTATCAATTATGTATAACACACATGATTTCCTTCTTTGTGCATTGGCAATGGGTGTGTGCTCATTTTCTTTCCTGAGAATGACATTCATTAGAGGATTAATGCTCATTAAGTATACCAAGAAATTATGCATAATGATCAGTGGAAAACTGCCAGAAAATTGAATGATCAAATTCAGATTATATCAATTTATATAGGGGTAACAAAGTGTGGAGCTGGATGAACACAGCAGGCCAAGCAGCATCTTAGGAATACAGAAGTTGACGTTTTGGGCCTAGACTCTTTTCTGATGAAGGGTCTAGGACTGAAATGTCACCTTTTGTGTTCCTAAGATGCTGCTTGGCCTGCTGTGTTCATTCAGCTCCGCGCTTTGTTATCTTGGATTCTCCAGCATCTGCAGTTACCATTATCTCTATATCAATTTATATGTTTTGTTCGTGATTTTTGCGTCTCTCAATTTGAATTTATAATGGATAAATGCATAATTCTGCACCACCCCAGTGGTATCACAAATTAATTGATTTCTTCTTGATATATTAAACTTCTGGAGTTTTTTTTTATTTATCTTTATCAAAAAGCCAACCACTAGCACGCTGAAACACTGACACTTTTACTGCAAACTTTGTAAGAAATGACAACTAGTTCGTTCCTGAGAAATTTGAGACTGTAACAAATGGAAACGTAATGAATGGATATATTTCTTCTGAAGGAACAAATTAATAACCACTTGGAAAGGCCTGTGTTAATTACGGATAGAGAGCATGCCTAACAAATCTGTCAGTTTTATGAAAATGTGATGATGAGGGAAGGTGAGCGCATGGATGACAGATGATATAGATGAAAATATGGGGGGAATATTAGGCAGCTGACAAGATTAGTAGATTCATTAATAGTGAAGAAGATGGCCGCACATTACAGGGAGACACAGATGAGTTGGTCAGATGGGCAGACGATATTTAGACCCGATAAATACGAGGTGATGCATTTTGGAAGTGATACACTCTGGCAGTTCACTGCACACCTAAACCATTCTGGGTAAAAATGTTGCTCCTCATATCCTTTTGAAATCTTTCTCCTCTCCCATTGAAAATATGCCTGCTAATTTTGAACTCCTCCATCCTACCTTTGCCAATCGCCTAATCTATGCTCCATATTGCTTTTACAAATTTCAACTTCAAACTTCAATATCACTCAACCACCTAATCTCCACTGGAAAAAATCTCAGTCTACCCATTTTAAAACTCAAAATCTCCATTCCTGGCAACATCCCGGTAAATCTTTTTTATTTCTTTATCCATTCACAGGATGAGGATGTTGCTATTAGTCAGCATTTATTGTCCATCGGGCAGTTGAGAATGAACCACATTAGAACAAATAGTACAGGCCCTTCGGCCCACGATGTTGTGCCAAACTTTTACCCTAATCCTAAGGTCTATCTAACCTCCACTCCTACCTTATACTATCAACCATATGCCTATTTAATAGCCACTTAAAGGCCCCTAATGAGGCCAACTCCTCTACCCACTCTGGCAATGCATTCCACGCCCTAACCGCTCTCTGAGTAAAGAACCTACCTCTGACGTCTCCCCTATATCTAACTCCACTCACTTTAAAATTATGTCCCCTCATAATGGCTACCTCCATGCGAGGAAGTCGTCTCTGGCTGTCTACTCTATCTATACCTCTGATCATTTTGTACACCTCTATCAAGTCACCTCTCATCCTTCGTTGTTCTAAAGAGGAAATCCCCTAGCTCTCTGAACCTTTCCTCGTAAGACCTTCCTTCCATTCCAGGCAACATCCTGGTTAATCTCCTCTGTACCTTTTCCAACACTTCCACATCTTTCCTGTAATGAGGCGACCAGTACTGGGCACAATACTCCAGGTGTGGCTGAACCAGGGCTTTGTATAGCCAGAGCATAACTTCATAGCTCTTGAATTCAATCCCTCTATTAAATGAAAGTTAACACACCATACACCTTCTTAGCAACTCTATCGACCTGGGTGGCAGCTTTCAGGGAACTGTGGACATAAACCCCAAGATTCCTCTGCTCCTCCACACTGCCAAGAATTTTTCCGTTAACCCTGCATTCTGCTTTCAAGTTTGTCCTTCTAAAATGAATTACCTCACGCTTTTCAGGGTTAAACTCCATCTGCCACTTCTCAGCCCAGCTCTGCGGCCTAACAATGTCCTTTGTAACCTAGAACAGCCCTCCGCACAGTCTACAACGCAACCCACCTTCATATCATCCACGAACTTACTAATCCACCATTCCACTCCTTCATCCAAATCATTTACAAAAATCACAAATAGAAGAGTACCCAGAAAATAGGAGCATTTAAACAATCCTTGGATAAGCATATGGATAATGATGGGATAGTGTAGGGGAGGGGCTTAGATTAGTTCACAGGTCGGTGCAACTTCGAGGGCCGAAGGGCCTGTTCTGCGCTGTATTGTTCCATGTTCTATAACAGTTCCTTGTGGTACACCACTTGTAACTGAGCACCATGTTGAATTTTTCCATACACAACCACTCTTTGTCTTCTAAGGGTCAGCCATATTGCTGACAATCTGGAATCACATGTAGTCCTGACCAAGTAAGGATGGCAGTTTCCTTCCCTAAAGGGCATTGGTAAACCCCATGGGTTTTTCAACAATTGGCAACAGATTCATGGTTATCACTAGATTCTTCGTTCCAGATTTTTTTTTATTGAATTCAAATTCCACCACCTGTTGTGGTGGGATTCAAACCCAGAAAGTTATCTGGGTCACTGGATTAACAGTCTGGAGACATAAACCACTAGGCCACACCCTCTCCAGTTTAATAATATCCTTCCTGTAAAAAGTTAACGTAACTGCACACAGTGTTCTGGAAGATGCCTCAATGTCATCATCATAGAATCCCCACAGTGAAGAAACAGGCCCTTTGACTCAACAAGTCCACACCGACTCTCAGAACATCCCACTCAGACCAACTCCACTATAACCCACCTAAACTAGGCATCCCTGAACACGACGGGCAATTTAGCATGGCCAATCCACCTAATCCGCACATCTTTGGACTGTGGGAGGAAAGCACCCAGAGGAAACCCACACAGACTTGGGGAGAATGTGCAAACTCCACACAGTCGTCCTAGGGTGGAATTGAACCCAGGTCCCTGGTGCTGTGAGGCAGCAGTGTTAACCACTGAGCCCCCAAATATGTCCTGTATAACTTCAACATGACATCCCAACACGTACAATTAAAGGTCTCAGTAATGAAGGCAAGCTTGCTAAATGCCTTCTTAACTACCCTGTCTACCTGTGATGTAAATTTCAAGAATTATGTACCTGAGCCTCTGGGTCTCTCAGTTCTACACCACCACCCAGGGACCTACTATTAATTCTACAAGTCCTGTCCCCGTTTGTATTACCAAAATGCAATAGTGAAGACATCTTGGGGCAATTATTCACAGATCCCCAAAATCAGCAGAGTATGTGAATAGGATAGTTAAGAAAGCATATGGGACAATGATTTTCATCAGTTATGGTATAGAGTCTAAGAGAAAGGAGGTAATGTTGAAGATGTACCGAGTATTGGTTAGGCCACAGCTGGAGTACAGGAGGTTAACTCGGGTGTTGCCTGGGATGGAGAAATTAATCTTTAGGGAGGGATTAGATAGGTTTGGATTGTTTTCTTTAGAGCAGAAAAGACTGAGGGGGAACATGATTGAAGTATATAAAAATGAGGGATCTGGGCAGGCTGAATAGAAAGCAGATGTTCCCCTCTGTTGTGGGGTCAGTCATGAAAGGGCATTATTTTAGAATATGGGGCAGAAGATTCAGAGGTGATTTGAAAAAAAGTTTTTCACTCTGACAATGGTGAGAATCTGAAATGCACTGCCTGTGAAGATAGCACAGGCCGAGAGCTTGAAAAGCTTCAAAAAAATATTTGGATGAGCACTTCAGATATTATAACACTCATGGATATGGGACAAGTACAGGAAATTGGGATCAGCACGCCTTTAGTAGTAGTTATTTTGGTGCAGGTTCAATGGGTTGAAGAGTCCTTTCTGCACTGTATGAAAGGATGAATCTATGAATTTCTCAAATTAGCTTGAAGATTTGGATTCTATTTCCACCTAGTTTGGAGAAAGAAGAAAAGAGTACACACTTTCAGAAGGAGAAGCATTCCTGCAGGAGATTTTATTAAAATGGCAACTCTCTGCCAGTAAAAAATTCTTAATGAGGTCAGACAACCCCTAGGGATAGCTGGAATAAGTTACAGAAGTGAGATAAAATAACGCTGGCTCCATCAGCATTTTCAAACGTACAGTAACATTGCATGAAAACAATAACTGCACTAGTAAACAAAACATTTCGGCAAAATGAAAAACAGTAACATCAAAAACAGCATAACTGCCTCTGAATACTTTTGCTTCAAAATAGCAAACCAAATGGATTCGCTTTAAAGGATACTTAGAAGCTTAATTGTAGTGAATACAATGGTAAAATAGTACAGCACAATGCTTCAAAAAGAATAGAGTGTCATTCAGAAATGTTGAACCATTTGCTAGAATTGCTCTGTTACGCTATTAAATTGAGATTTTGGTCGAACATTGAATTTAATTGTATGCAAGACAAGCCATTGTACACATTTTCTTCGTACTATAATTTTTCAATACAGAATTACAAGATCGTTAAATAAATAAGACACCAGAATGACCAGTACCAGCTGGTTAGCCAGCATGGCACATAAAATCAAATATAGACAACTAGCCATGCCAACATTATGCAATATATCTAAAACAGTAATTTATCATTAAAACAACTGAAAATAACAGTCAACTATCTCTGCACTCTTTACAACTGACTCCATCACAAATCAAACTTGAACAAATCTAAACTTGAATCATGTTCAGAAAAGAAAGCTGGACAAAAAGATAGGCTTTAGCCAGTTTTGTATTTGATGACACTTGTTTTCTCTCAAATTGAGCTAATGAAAAATCTAACCTTGGTTTTGAAGCATACAAGCTCAAGGAATTAAATAATCTATCCGATATTCCAATGCATTAATGAGTGAACAGTGCATTGTCTTTCAAATACTGCTAATTTGAGGCAGTATCGCCTGATTCCAGTGTAAGAAAGATCTCATGGTATTATTCAAAAAACACAAGGAGTTCCCCAAGTGCCTAGGATAACATTCTTCCATCAACCAGGGCCATCAAAAACAGGTCATTCATTTACTAATTGCAGTGACTGTCACTATGCACATATTGTCAAGACGTTTACCTACAAAATCAACTATACTTCAGAAACTATTTGGTTGGTAGTATAGACCTTGAGCATTCCTAAAAGGAGACATGCAGTCAAAACTTGTCATCTTCTACTCAACAGGATGAAGTGTCAAGAAACAAATGCAAAAAAAGGACACCAATTCATACAGCAAGAGAAAAGGCTGTTAAGTGGTTGGGCCATCGTTGGCATAGAATTGCTGCAGGATTTGTTATAGGTATCCCTGCATGGGTTAGAGAGTCACTGCCCATTCCTAGTTGCCCTTGAACTGATTGAATCTCTAGGTCATTGTAGAGGATAGATAAGAGTCAACCACTTTGTTGCAGGTCTGGAGTCAGACATGTAGGTCAAATTACTTTTCCTCAAGAACGTGAGTAAACCAGTTCTTTTTTAAACAATAATCAACAATGAATTTTATTGAATTCTAATTTCATCATCTGCCATGATACGATTCAGACCCATGTCCCAGGAACATTAGCTAATGGCACTGGATTACTATTATTATGTAGCACTAAGCCACTTTCCTGCCAGTCTTTGTTCTCAGAGCCAGTATGTAGACTGACTGATCAAGATTCTTGGGAATGCAGCAGAGATTAGCAGTTGCCATGGCCATTTTACTTTCATGACTTTCCATGATCAATCTCATTGGCAATTTTGTGAATAGCATCCTATCCATTTCTTTACTATGTAAGATTGATTCCTAGGTAGATGCATCAGAACTATTCTGCATGATAATAGCTGTCCTGGTCAAAACCCCATTCACCATATATTGCACAAACGCATGAAAGTACAACACTTTTGGCACTAACACATGGATTAACTGATAACTCGAATTTCATTCTTATCATCTTATTTATTTTATGTGAGAAAAGGCACATTGAAGAATTCTTGTGCTACAGCAGGCAAGATCACAGCTGTGAGACTGACATAGGAAAACCTTCTGATCCTTTAGCAGAGGAATTGGTAAAAAGAAGTTAATGAAGTGGAAGGATTGCTGATTCAAATGTTGCTAACCAAAGTATCTATAAACACGGATTCAGGTTGCTCATTCCGATAGACTCAGCAAATCCTCTCACCCATTTCACTCACTCATGTCACTAGTACCCACTGTTAAAATGATATTAAACAAAATCAACAACATATAGGGGGAGAGAAGCAACAGCACATGAATACAGTTGTATTAAGTTTTATGTGAGGACACCTATAAGTTGAATTGTGATGGTTGTGTAAAGTTGAAAACTAAACTACCAAAGCACACCAAATAGTTCTGACGGAATGTGATACTAGACTTGAAACTCTACCTCTGTTTCTCTTTCCACTGATGCTAACAGAACTGAGTTTCTCCAATATTCTCTCTTTGTTTCAGATTACCAGCATGCATAGTATTTTGTTTTTATTTTACCAATATTTTACCATGTTCAGTTCTCTTATTGCCATTATAAGGTCCACAATGTACTATAAATAAGCATCCCAGAGGTCCTAAATGCTTCTAATTTTTGTCCTAATTTTATGAACCAAATAACTGCAGTAGGCTTATCAGTTTCTGAAAACAGTACACAGATTAATGCCACATGCATCATAGCTTAATCTTTCTCTTCTCAGAAGTTTACTGATCTGCGGCAAATTTATGGTCATATTCTCTACTAATTTCAGATTTTTTCCTTTTTTGTGCTTTAATCAGCAAAGTTACTCAAGATTTCTGAAAAGAAAAATAATGTTTTACAATGGTTAATTAATGCTTGATATCTCAATCGCATCATTTTGACAGAAGTATATCCTACTCACGTATTTTCAGAGAAAGAAAAAGAAATCCAGAAGTTCAGGTTAAATCATAATTAGGGATGAGCAATCTGATTGGGTAGTTCACAATGCTATAAATTGTATCATAACATACCTAATATATTTGATTTACCTACAAATTTTCTTTCAGTATCACTCCCAGTTGTAAAAATGAAACAATAATATAAATGATACTTTGTAGATATGGAAGTCCATGATGGCCTTTCCCACAATTGATGGTGATGAACCTCAATAATTCAGGTGGTTTTTCTTCTTAATGACATTTATGATTAATATATTGTTCACTGTTTATGTCACACTCTTATTGTGGTTGAGAGCTACAACTGAAAATTTACCCAAGCATTCTGGGTCCCATGTTAAGTGCAGCATATCCATAGTACAAGCATTCTAGTGACATTTCGGCAATCTAATTTATTTGGTCGACAAATGTTTTAAAAATACTAAAACGTTGGATGTCAATTTTAACAATTCAGAAGTAATCTACTTGCACAGTTAAAATGAGGCCCTTTGACTAAGGAAAAACAATGTTTAGTCAATATGTCCAGATACTCATTCCTGCTCGTTATATTCATACATAATCACACATAATAAAAACACAGCGACACACCCATTCAATATACCTGAAATCCTTGTGGTGATGATCGATGACATGACTGTTTCTGGACCGAGGTAGTGTAAGATACTGACTGCAGCGATGTGGGAGGTAATGGTAAAGACAAATGTATGGCATTTGAAGAATGGGGATAGAAGTCAGCAGCACCAGTGAGCAGGAAAGAGAAGAAAATGGAGAGAAATATGATGAACGGCATGCACAAGAAGGTTACAGTTTCTAATTAAAAGCCAAGAGGAGCTTAAATGTTGCAAAATCATTTTTTAGTGAAGGCAATTTATCAGCTTGAAAAAGAGCGGCTACTTGTAGTAACATTCCGTTTGTTTTAGTCACAAATTACATGACTAACTTTACAGTAAACTCAGAAGAAGCTTGACTCTTATTCTGTTTTAAAACACAGTATCAGATATGAAAATATCCATACTAGTAAAAGTGAGTCTTGCTTTGCTTGGTTCATTAACCCATTGCAAGGTCATACTTGGAAATTAGAGACCTATTCAGGATTAGTTTCTGCAATGGCATAATTGATACATCCTTAAAAAGGATGGATTTATCTGTTTACTATATGAATAGAAAATACCACCCTAGCCAAAATTATGGGTTAATTTGAAGCAGCTCACTCGCTTGGGTGCAGAACAATGCATAATATGTGCCCCGAATAACTGGAGCACCAATTTTCCATCTCCCTATGTGGAAGCATTTGGTATCATTTATGCTTGCTCATAGACTTACATTCACAAAGCAATATCACAAACGATTTAGTGAGTCAGAGATTTACACCAATGCACCACACTCTAGGAGCTGTTAAACAGGAAAAAGGAGTCTTGCAATGAAACATGCTGCAGAGCCTTTGCACACCAAGGACTGGGTCCTTAACAGGAAATGCCCAGAATATGCAAAATGATTATGATATGGTGGCGAGGATGTAAACAGGGATACAAAGGGCAAATTCTAGGCCTCTAAGAAAACATACCTACAAAAAAGGTAGCATTCAAATTTCTTATCCAACCCTCTACACAATTCAACATCAATGGTTCCAGCCAGAGAATATATTGACCAAATTCCACTGAATACTGCAATTACACCAACCATTGAAAATCTATGTTTCTTTCTCAAATTTCTGTCTTTTAACTTCAACAACAATAATTATCCTTTATTCTGCTGACTTGCATTTGAATGATTATCACATCAACACATTCACAACGTTGGAGGTAACTACTGAAAATAATTTGCAGCATCCTTGGTACAATCAATGATATTATAGTTCCCTACAAAACAAAACAGTAAAAATAACAAAGTTAATGTTCCACCATTACCCAGTTAGAGTGAACATTCACTTGTGGTGAGGATAAACACACTGACTGTTCAACAAATGAAAATAAATGAGAAATAACAATGCAAATTTAAAGTTGACTCATACAGTGGATTTAATGGTCTATTTTCTAACTGCCATGGTGATGCTTTTAAAAAACAACGTTGCTTATTACCACACTGAGCACTGACTGCATGAGAAACAAGCATCAACAACTTTACCAAAATAGTCATGTTAACTAAGAAAATACCTATGGCACTGCAATCAGAAAAATATGCAGCTTTTTAAATTCTTGTCATTAAAACTCAAACAAGATTGAAGTTGGAAGCATTACACAGGATCAAACAGATCAACAAGAAAGCTTCTATGGATATTGAATACTTGAACCTCTGAAACACTAAGCATAAGTTGCACACATTCACTTGTAACAGTCTAAACTATGCTGAGCTGGTTACACATTGAAAGATATCACAAACTTGCTTGATAAAAACAAATCAAGTCAATCATTTCTAATTACCTTTCCCTTTCCGGAGAATAGTGGCCATCCAGTATCCTGTGTCTGTCCATTCGGCTGATAATGTTGTACTGTTGAGAACAGCGACTGCTTCTAAGACCCAGCTCTGAGCTTCTGCAAAATACAAATCAATTAATATGTTTTCTAAGAATTTGAAATACCTTATTTTCCCCCAATTGTCAGTAATCCAAATAGAAGACATTCAACTTTGACAATTAGATTTTATATTACAAATTTATGTAAAATAGGCTGCCAGTTCACTCTTGCCTGTACTATCATGCCATTGAATACCAATTTCACTTGTCACTGATTTCTTATATTTTAATTGTTTAATATTGCATATTTTATCTTCAACTGCATTTCAGTAGATGTAGTTTACAGACACTAATATTTTAATTAGATTTTGCTAGGGCGGCACAGTGGCTAGCACTGCTGCCTCACAGCACCAGGAGCCAGGGTTCAATTCCACCCTCAGGCTCCATCCTCTGTGTGGAGTTTGCACATTCTCCCTGTGTCGGCATGGGTTTCCTCCCAAAGTCTAAAGATGTGCAGGCTAGGTGGATTAGCCATGCTGAATTGCCCATAGTCTTGTGGGCTGTGTAGGTTGGGTGGGTTACGGGGGGATGCTCTGGGAGTTGGTGTGGACTTGTTGGCCAAAGGGCCTGCTTCCATACTGCAGGGCTTCTAGGATCTAGGACCTCAAGATCCTTCCAGATAGTGATTCTGCAACATTGGCCATCAGTTGACTAGAGGAGAGAGTTCTGCCCATTCCAGAACAGGAAGTCCGACCTATGAGAACAGATAATAAAGGAGCTTTCCTTGGCAACACTAATGAGTTTTGAGAACATGATGAGACGACAGTTGAATAACAGTAAGGCCTGGAATTTCACGACAATGGTGGCCATCAGTACTTGAGGCAAATACCTCCAGATGCTCACCACGCTTTGAAACTGCTAGGATGTGACATTTTCTTCGGGTCAAAATGTAAAACGTGACCTGGAGATCAACTTGCTGCCAGTGGTAGCTGACCCAAGGTAGAAATTTAGTCAGTAGGACAAAGATGTGCAGATGCTGAAGATCCAAAACAAAAACAGAAATTGTTGATGAAACTTAGCAGCTCTGGCAGCATTTGAGCAGAGAAAGCAGAGTTAATATTTTGAGTCCACTGAAGTTCTGAAGACGGGTACTGGAATCAAAATATTAGCTTTGTTTTCTCTCCTCAGATGCTACCGAACCTGCTGAGTTTCTCCAGCAATTTCAGAAATTGAGTCAAGCCAGCACCAGAGCAGGCAAGTTAAAAGATCTACCTTGATTCCCCAAAAAACTCATTTGCATATTTCAAAAGCAAGAAACGACTCATTCATACACAGTTAAAGCTTCTGGCTATGTTAAACGTTGCTCAACCAGTCACAACTTTCCATTTCATGACAAGAACTCACAATCCCTTTTATAACAATTGAAAACTTAAAAAACCCACAAAACTCCTACAGTAAGCAAACAACTTCAAAACAGATGTGCAAATGATTATGAACATAAGAACATAGAAACATACAAATTAGAGCAGGGTATTCTTCTAGTTGAGCCTTCTACACCATTTCATACAATCTTGGTTGATTTGATGTGGCCTCAATTCCACTTTCCTGCTCACCTTCTATGCTTTCTGACTCTCGGTAGTCTAGAATCAATCTAATTTTGCCTTACACACAATCAAGAGTCCTGTGTCTGCGTAGGGGATTCTACAGACTTCTGACCCTCTGAGAAATTAGGCACTTCTATTAAACTAAAAACCAAAATCTGGCAAGGCAATAAACAGAATGGTTATCTCAATAGATGGAACATATAATAGCAATGGCAAGGAAAAGAATGGATATTATCCTACACTTCAACTGAGTAAAATACAATTCATTGTTCTATCCATTCCATGAACAATTTCAGTTCATCTAAAAGGTTTTTCCATATTAGTGTCCCTACCTTTGAGCAAAGTCTAAGTCCTACCTGCTATGGATGTTTATCATCCATGTCTGAACTAGTTAATTAATAATTATATTTTAATCATGAATGTAAAAGGAGACAAAACAATTTTAATTAGATTTTAAATTCTTCCTGCCTCCCAACCATGGTCACACCTTCAGGCAGCTAATGTAAAGCTTGCAGGTCGTCACTAAAGCCACCTCACTATTTATCGCAACCTACACTTGTCTCATCTGTGAAATGAATGATTAATGATCTAGACATGAATATCGCAGGTTTAACGTATACAACAAAGCAAGAGAGGCAGCACTGAACTGTGTGGTATACCAGAAGACACAAGCTTCTAGTTGCAAAAAACAAAAACACCCTTCAACCAGCAACCTCTGTTCCTAGCCACCAAAACAATTTTGGATCAGATTTGCCAAATTGCCATGGATTCCAATGGTTCTTAGCTTCTTGACTAGCTTACTACATGAGGCCTTGTCAAAAATCTTACTGAAGTCCACATAGACTACATCAACTGCACCCACAAACATAGTCTCCTCCTTGAAAAAATCATCCAAAGTTATCGGACGTGATCTCCTATTAACACACAGTCCTGATGACTCTTGATCAACTTTTGTCAATCCATGTGAAGTTTAATTCTGTGCCTTAGAATTTTTTTCAACAGATTCCCTACCACAGCTGTTAGACTCACTGGTCTGTAGTTTACTGGTTTATTCCTACCATGCTTTTTGAATGATGGTACCACATAAGCTGACCTCTGCCACATCTCCCATGTGCACAGATGGCTTGAAAATTAATGTCAGAGCTCCTGCAATCTTCTCCCATGGCAGCCTGCGATAGATCTCATCTGGTCCTGGGGGTTTATCCACTTTCAAACCTATTAAAACAGCTTTAATGTAAAAGTCAGAGATGGTCAACTCTGCTTGGCTGGGATTGTGCAAGAGATATTTAATGGCCATTGGGCTGATAATTGGTTTGAGGATAGCCTTCTGCCCCTGACAGAAGGCAATGACCATCCCTGTTGTTGCACATATTCCTTAAATGAAGAAAAGCATGTACTGTCCAGATTCATCTCAAATCTCAACAGGACCAGGATCATCAGGACACAGGACTAATTAATAGTCGGGGGATATTAGTTTTTTGGGTGGAGTGAGATTTTGATGGACATGAGGTGCTTTCTTTCTCAGTTCCCGATGCTTCTTTTTTCCGCAATATAGTTGTTAGGCAAGAGTTTGATAATTGGTGTTGACCTCCCTGCCATAGGTAAAATCACAGGCAAGGATATTAAAGGGCCTCAGTGGGCCAATAAGCTGTGAGCCTCTGCCCCCTTGTTTATTGCTCTGAAAATTGGATTGGGAGTGGGGAGTTGGCAGGCATAAAGCAACTGACACGATTTAATTTTATAATGTTATCCTACCCCCAAGGAATGAGCACAAAAGGATAGAGGTGAGGGGGAGAAGAGACAGTACAATTACAGTCCATAAGAGAGAAGAACAATGTACTGAATTTTGCCAATGATGCCCCTTGCTAATTTTTGGATCTATCTTTGCAGGTGTGTTACTGATATAAACATGGAAGCATGACGCCAGTTGCTACTGAAATTACCCCCATAAAGGGCCAGCAGCTTGTTGAGACCACAGCAGTGCTTTTTTCCTTTTTTGCATTTTACCGTAGATGTAAGAAGGTTGCACATTTTATTTGTGTTTGCTGAATTCAGAATGCATGTGTATAGACAATGCTCTTATTTTAACTTTAACCTTTCATATTTTTACCAATAGAGCAGCAGAAGTTTCCTTCCCTCCAGTATTCTAAGTCCATGCATAACCCTACCTTTGATGAGGAGGAACACTGGGGGATCGGGAGCGCATCCTGCCCATACTGTCTCCACGAAGTGATGAGCCTGACTGTGAACAATGGTTTGATGACATTACTTGCTCTGGAACAGATAATGTTGAACTTTGAATATCTCTCCCATTGTGTCTATAATCTGCAGTGAGAAATGTAAGGGAAAATCAGTTTGGATTGTTATACATATATTCTTAAAGAATAACAGAACAGAGAAGAGTACAAATTTGTTTGAAGCGATAGTCAGTCGGGAACCTCTGCCAATTGTTTTTTCCACTGCAAGTCAGTGTGTTGTTGGCTTGCAATACCCATTTCATAACGTCAAAATCAAATTTCCACCTCAGACTTTCTTTGAACAAAGAATCACAGATGGCACAGGAGGCCATTTCACTAATCGCACCTGAACCTGTTCTATTACCTGGTGCCAATCTCTTTTTCCCCTTATCCCTGCACAGCATTTCTACCCAAATAATTAATAATGGGTAGATGGTTAATAGTGGTGATGTATGTACATTAGTATTGTAGAACACTTGGTTAATATTTGCACAAACAACGATTGCTGCTTCTACAGGTCTGAGGAAGGATCAGCAGACCTGAAATGTTAAATCTGATTTTACTTCACAGATGCTGCCAAACCTGCTGAGCTTTTCCAGCAATCTCTATTTGTGTTTCTGATTTACAGCACTTTCAGCTCTTTTGGTTTTAATATTCAAGGGGCATAGGTCAAATCCATGGCAGATATGAAACTGGAATTCAATTAAACTGCAATCAAAAGCCAACCTAATGATCACCATGAAATCATAACTGATTCTCTAAAAACCCGTCTGGTTCATCATATACTTTAGGGAACTCAGAGGAACCATACGTGATCTGGCCTACATATAACTCCAGGCCCACAGCAATACAGTTGAATCTAAACTGTTCTCTGAAATGGCCTACAAAGCCAACCAATTCAAGGGCAATAGGGATGGACAACAAATCTTGACCATGGCAGCAGTATCTATAAAATACCGACATTCCCTCCAACACCACTCGACGGACGGACACACACACACACTTTATAATCAGGGCGGCACGGTGGCTCAGTAGTTAGCACTGCAGCCTCACAGCGCCAGGGACCCAGGTTCGATTCCAGTCTCGGGTAACTGTCTGTGCGGAGTTTGCACGTTCTCCCCTTGTCTGCATGGCTTTCCTCTGGGTGCTCCAGTTTCCTCTCAGTCCGAAGATGTGCAGGCTAGGTGGATCGGCCATGCTAAATTGCCCGTAGTGTTCAGGGGTGTGTGGGTTATAGGGGGATGGGTCTGGGTAGGATGCTCCAAGGGGCGGTGTGGACTTGCTGGGCCAAAGAGCCTCTTTCCACACTGTGGGCAATATAATCTAATCTAATTGATTTACACTGAGCAAAAAATTCTACATGAGTATACTTCTATCTTGGCTTTGTAGGACTTATACCCTGAAAACGCTTATATTTGGAACATTAAGTTATAAGTCCTTACCTCGTAATTGCTTTAAGATCTACAAAAATCAGTATAACCAATTAAGTACTTTTGGTTGAAATATTGTTAAAATTGTACGTGTACTAAGATAAAGAGGAATGGAATGCACTTGTTTAACTTTCTTACCTGAAGAAATGACCCCAACTCCATCATCACAGTCATAGTCAGACACTTCACTGTCACTGATGTGTTGAGATCCTAAAATTTAAAAGAACATATTTTGCAAATGACAAATGTGTTTTTGCAGAAGGTCTCATGATTTTTTTTTTCTCATGAGCAATAAGTGAACCTTACTTTTCTGAAAAGCAGGTTTATTAATTATAAGTGACTGCATTTACCAAACTTAGAGGAGAAAAAGCTGAGACAATCATAATCATGTACTATGTAAGAGCATGCAAGAGGTTTATTAAAATCATACTATCCAATTTATGAAGAGTTGCTGATGTAAAAAGAGCTTGCACTTCCGAATTTTGTTTTTAACTGCCTCTCTTCCCCAAATTCTGATAGTTATAGAGATCCATATATTTATAGTCTTGGAAACAAAGAAATATATTGCTTGGTCATCTCAACACTGGAGACAATTTACTGCAATGTAATTTTGCAGATTCAGATCGCACGATATATCAGGAATCAGCTCCTGTATATAACCACAGTCTCAGTAAATTGGCAGAGGACTTTCAAACCTGAGGTTTTGACCAATCTTAAGAGATTCAATGTTTTTTCTAAAATTGCCCCAGGTCTTGAGATCCAGAAAGACCAATTCCTTTATTTGATCAATCCTGTGTTTGCTGATAAGTGAAAGGAGATGGGATATAATTCAAACATGAAGAAAACCCAAAACAAATAGGCCAGGGGAGTTCCATGCTGAGTTCAAACAACTCCTATTTTTAACTGGAGCGATGCTTTTTTTTCAGCAGTACAATTTTTAGGAGTAAACTTGAATGCTTATAAAAGGCAGAGAAGGTCTGTGAAGCTATAAAATTACCTGAACATTCTGCAAAAGAAACAACCAGCTGTGTCTTGTAATTTAAAAATGTGCTTGCACTTTCAATAGCTGCATGTTAACATAACTCTATGGGGTGTCATTATAGTATTATGAGATAATGGGTACTGCAGATGCTGGAGAATCCAAGATAACAAAGTGTGGAGCTGGATGAACACAGCAGGCCAAGCAGCATCTCAGGAGCACAAAAGCTGACATTTCAGGCCTAGGCCCTTCATCAGAGAGCAGCTTGGCCTGCTGTGTTCATCCAGCTTCACATTTTGTTTGGCTGTTACTAGGACTTATCATTATCATTATGAAGTGGAGGTCTGTAAATTCACAGTTTATTTACTATTCCCAAAGTCATCTTTGATGTAGGGCTACAAAACAAATGTTTACTTTATAAGGGATTAAGTACTTAAGGGACAATAACTGTACTGAATGGCAGTTTCAATCAGTGTTTTATCTGCAGTGAGAACGTATCTGCAAAAGATACTTAGAATCTTGTTGCATTTTATCACTGCACCTAAATATTCTGTGCAGTTTTGGCTCCCTACTCAAGAAAAGACATACTTGCCAATGGAAGGAGTGTAGCAAAGGTTCACTAAATTGTTATTAGGTAATGATAGGACTGTTGTATGAGGACAAATCGGTTTAACTGGACCTATAATCACTGCAATTTTGAAGGATGAGGGGGACTTGATTGAAACCTATACATTTCTAATAGGGATCGACAAGCTAGATGCATATTTCCCTGGTTGGGAGTCTAGAACCAGGGAACAGTCTCAAGATACAGGGCAGGTTAATTACAAATGAGATAAAAATAAACTTCACTCAAATGACAGTGAAACTATGGAATTCTTGACCACACAAGGCTGTGGCATCCAAGTCAAGGAATATATTCAAGAAAGAAAGAGATAAAATTTTGGCTTTTAAAGGCATCAAATAGTATGGGGAGAAAACAGAAATACAGCATTGACACACAGTTTCAACCACGATCATACTCAACAGGGGGCAGTCTTGAAGGGCTGAACAGCCTAATCCGGCTCCTGGTGTTTATTTTTCACGGCTCCCCGGGGGATATTGGGTGAACTGGCATGGGGGTATAAAGGCACACAGTTGGCAGTAAATGTATACTAATAGGGCCATAGGGTTTAACGAGTGAGTTGGATGGAGATCATAAAATGAAACTGTTGGTTGGATAGATGGTTAAAGTTGTCAGACAATTTGACAGTCAAGTATGGGCAGGTGGGGTCAAGTTTAGAATAAATTAGCTTGGATTAGGGTTTCTGAGGCAGTGAGTGGTGAGGGTTGTACGGCCTAATATTAAATAAAACAAGAGATGAAATTGAATTTGTCAGAGACAGGCCTTTTAACCAGCTTCAACACTAAGCAGTACACATGCTCACCTCTGAATTGTTTCAAGGGGTGGTCAGCCTGACTCCAGCATGCATAAGACCTCCCACCATCAGAATAATGGCCCAGTTATTTGGGGCATCTTTACCAAGGATAGGTACAGGGAATTGAGGTTCTGACATTTTGCATTGACTTTGTGACTAATAATTCAGGCTACAGATTTCATTTTATCTGAATCTAACCAAATTTCACATTATGGTTTGCTCATGCTGAGCTCCCAAACAAGTAAACAAAAAAGAGCAACATAAAATACTCAAAATTTGTTCAAGATCCCCTTGTGAAATTGTTTTAGTATATATGCTTCTGAAACTGCACATATTTTTTCAACTTCAAATATCAGAGACGTTTAAGTTTAATTCTTCTTTCGTGCTTACTAATTGGAAAATAACACAGATTTCCTTATTGAACACTTCAATCAAACCTATGCTGGTAATAACATTGTGTACAATTTAAGTGTTAAGAAGTTATTCATCAGCATTACTCAAAAAAAGAAACATCTTTTCATCCTCTTTGTTAGGAAAATTCGCAACTTATTAGTTCATTTCCCTGGGTTTTGTCCTGAACAATTCAGCCAACCTGCCTAGTTTAAAACTTGAACAAAGCTTAATTTGGAGGCACTGGTGTTCGACTGGGGTGGACAAGGTCAAAAATCATACAACTACAGGTTATAGTCCACCAGGATTATTTGAAAACACAAGCTTTCACAGCTTCACTCCTTCTTCAGGTGTTAGTAACCAGGCAGTAAAAGACACAGAATTTATAAGTAAAAGGTCAAACGGTCACTCGACTTATGAGGATATACTAAACAAACCCAAGGTGCTGCTAAATCTTTAATCAATTAGAAGTTTTTAATCGATTAATATGTATATCTCCGAATTCCTTTGAAGTTACTGTTCTGAGAAAACTAAAGGTTTTAGCAGTGTAAAGAAGAGGTGACATCTTAGATCAGACAATGCAGGTTAAGTGTGAGGCCTTGTTCAGAATCTGTTTGTTTTGGCTTGGAGTCAGATTTTATTTCTAAAGTAGGAATTTATAAAATGCAACATTGACTGACCGTCTATAAATTGCATGCCCTTTGAACAAAATAGAATGTATCTTGACAGTGATTTGAAAGGAATTCATGGATTTACATATACATATTAATGGATTAACACCTTCTAACTGATTAAATATTTAATCGCATCTTAGATTTGTTTAACACATCCTCATCAGTGGTGTGACCCTTTGATCTTTTACTGATAAATTCGGTGGCTGATGTACCTTTCTCACTCACACCTGAAGGAGGAGTGAGGCTTTGAAAGCTTGTGTTTTCAAATAAGCCTGTTGTGTAACTTCTGACCTTGAACAAGGTTTGGCAGTTAACTATCAATTGTCACTGATTGCTGAATTCTCCACTGCAATGCTTCAACCACGCAGAGTCTACTTGACATCTAATCTCTTCTCATGAAGTACAAATGTTGTTTTCCCCTTTAATTGGTATTCTTGCAAATTGGTCTGGTGGGTGGAAGAAAAGCTTTGAAAAAATGTTTCTTTTTTAGCAATGCTGAAGCTCTCTATTACTAAACAATTATAAGTTACTCATCGTTACGCCATACACAATTGAACAGATCTTCTGGTATTGGGAACAGCAATGCACTGAATGTACACTGTTGGCAGACACCTAGACTGCAAGAAGTCCTGACAAATGCATGGCTGTGGCAGTTGCATAGGATGTTTAAAGTTGACTGTCTGAAATGCACTGGCTGGGACCTTGTGCAAATGTCTCTTACGCTAACCTAACTGTTAGACACTTGAGCAAGATACAAGTTACTGACTCAGACGCTTACCCTAGAATAGTGACACTGTTTACTTGCTAGAAAAATCAATGCAAACTATACGATAACATTTATATACCATATGACATAGGAGTGGAAGTAAGGCCGTCGGCCCGTCAAGTCCACTCCGCCATTTAAATCACGGCTGATGGGCATTTCAACCCCACTTCCCTGCACTCTCCCCGTAGCCCTTGATTCATTTTGAGATCAAGAATTTGTCGATCTCTGCCTTGAAGGCATCCAACGTCCCGGCCTCCACTGCACTCTGTGGCAATGAATTCCACAAGCCCACCACTCTCTGGCTGAAGAAATGTCATCTCATTTCAGTTTTAAATTTACCCCCTCTAATTTTAAGGCTGCGCCCAGAGTCCTAGTCTCCCTGCCTAAATGAAACAACTTCTTAGCGTCCACCCTTTCTAAGCCATACATTATCTTGTAAGTTTCTATGAGATCTCCCCTCAACCTTCTAAACACTAATGAGTACAATCCCAGGATCCTTAGCCATTCATCATACGTTAAACCTACCATTCCAGGGATCATCCATGTGAATCTCCGCTGGACATGCTCCAGGGCTAGTATGTCCTTCCTGAGGTGTGGGGCCCTTTAAAGTGATATACATAATCACCCATATCCCAAACAACTCCCCAATATGAATATCCAGCCCCCTACGAATCAACTATCAATCCCTGGACGCAAACTGTCATTCCCACCCACTCACCCATTAACCCAATCATGCACACATTCACTCACCCACTCACTTAATAGCCCATTCATTCATAAATATAACTTGTCCATTTGCTCACTCACTCATCCACTACTTCACTCATGCACATACACTGGCCTCCTATCACTCACTCATCCATTAGCCCCTTCGTGCAGACATACACTGGCCCACTCCATCATTCATCCACATCCCCACACACAGAAACCTCCATTGAAATACTTGTGATGTTTTCATAAAAAGCATGTCTGGCTATAGTAGCTGATGTTATAAAAAAGTAATGGATGTTGGGGGAAAAGGGAGGAGGGAACAAGTCAGCTCTCTCCACAGGTCTTTTTTTGGCTGTGTTCTCGGTGAATGGCTGCATTGATAAATTATTTGGACTGTAGTCAGGGTCTGTAAAGGTGCAAGAAGTTAAGCAAGAAGGAATCATCTCCACAGTCAGCAATGATGCACACAGCATCACCATTGATTGGAAGATCTGGCCCATAATATTTAATAGGTAATCTCCTCCAAGGTTTTGACATGCATATATTTTAAAAGCTAGGCAAATATTTCTATAGTAAGCTGAATAGACTCAGAATCAGAAACAGAGATTAATTATTGAGATAGTAAATTCTAAGAATAGAATAATTAGACCAACATGAAGAGCTCTGAAAAATACTACATTTCATGATGGACTTTGTATGGTGGCTCTTGCATTGCTGTCTGTAAACAGCAGCCTAGAGAGGTTGAAGGGCAGAAACATGGTACTTATTATTCAGGACTTTGTTTAATTATATTTGGAGGTCAGTAACTAATTATGACAAATGTTCCCTGATGGAAATATAAATAATTTAGGTGGATATCTGATTTAAACTCCTTGTGTAGGAAGATATGACATTCATGGCACGATTAAAACAATGTCATAGAACATAACAGCACAGTACAGACCCTCAATGTTGTGCAGACCTGTCATACTGATCTGAAGCCCATCTAACCTACACTATTCCATGTACGTCCATATGCTTATCCAATGACGACTTAAATATACCTAAAGTTGGCGAATCTATTACCGTTGCAGGCAAAGCGTTCCATTCCCTTACTACTCTCTGAATAAAGAAACCACCTCTGACATCTATCCTATGTCTTTCACCGCTCAATTTAAAGCTGTGCCCCCTCGTGCTCGCCATCACCATCCTAGGAAAAAGGCTCTCCTTATCCATGCTATCTAACCCTCTCATTATTTTATATGTTTCAATTAAGTCACCTCTCAACCTTCCTCTAACAAAAACAGCCTCAAGTCCCTCAGCCTTTCCTCGTAAGACCTTCCCTCCATACCAGGCAACATCCTAGTAAATCTCCTCTGCACCCTTTCCAAAGCTTCCACATCCTTCTTATAATGCGGTGACCAGAACTGTACACAATACTCCATGCGCGGCCGCACCACAGTTTTGTACAGCTTCACCATAACCTCTTGGTTCCGGAACTCGATCCCTCTATTAATAAAGGCTAAAACACTGTATGCCTTCTTAACAGCCCTGTCAACCTGGGTGGCAACTTTCAAGGATCTGTGTACATGGACACCGAGATCTCTCTGCTCATCTACACTGCTAAGAATCTTACCATTAGCCCTGTGTTTTGCCTTCCGGTTACTCCTACCAAAGTGCATCACCTCACACTTGTCTGCATTAAACTCCATTTGCCACCTCTCAGCCCAGCTCTGCAGCTTATCTATGTCTGTCTGCAACCTACAGCATCCTTCGTCACTATCCACAACTCCACCGACCTTAGCGTCGTCTGCAAATTTACTAACCCATCCTTCTACGCCCTTATCCAGGTCGTTTATAAAAATGACAAACAGCAGTGGACCCAACACCGACCCTTGCGGTACACTAGTAACTGGTCTCCAGGATGAACATTTCCCATCAACTACCACCCTCTGTCTTTTTTCAGCAAGCCAATTTCCGATCCAAACTGCTATATCTCCCACAATTCCATTCCTCCGCATTTTGTACAATAGCCTATTGTGGGGAACCTTATCGAACACCTTGCTGAAATCCATATACACCACATCAACCAGTTTACTCTCATCTACCTGTTTGGTCACCTTCTCAAAGAACTCAATAAGGTTTGTGAGGCATGACCTTCCCTTCACAAAACCGTGCCGACTATCTCTAATCAATTTATTCCTTTCTAGAGGATTATAAATCCTATCCCTTATAACCTTTTCCAACACTTTACCAACAACTGAGGCAAGGGTCACTGAACTATAATTACCGGGATTGTCTCTACTCCCCTTCTTGAACAGCGGAACCACATTTGCTATCCTCCAGTCATCTGGCACTATTCCTGTAGACAATGACGAGTTAAAGATCAATGCCAAAGGCTCGGCAATCTCCTCCCTGGCTTCCCAGAGGATCCTAGGATAAATCCCATCCGGCCCAGGGGACTTATCTATCTTCACCCTCTGTAGGATTTCTAATATCTCTTCCTTGTGAACCTCAATCCCACCTAGTCTAGTAGCCTGTATCACCTAATCGAGTAGCCTGTAGAGAGTATTCTCCTCGACAACACTGTCGTTTTCTAGAGTGAATACTGTCGAAAAATATTCATTTAGTGCTTCCCCTATCTCCTCTGACTCCACACACAACTTCCCACTACTATCCTTTATTGGCCCTAATCTTACTTTCATCATTCTTTTATTCCTTAAATACCTATAGAAAGCCTTAGGGTTTACACTGATCCTATCCGCCAACAACTTCTCATGTCTCCTCCTGGCTCTTCTGAGCTCTCTCTTTAGGTCTTTCCTGGCTACCTCGTAGCCCACATGTCACTTATCACAACTGATCTTGCTGCAGTTTTTCACTATTTGAATACTAACATGTTCATTTCAACAGACAGTTCTGAGACCTGACAAATGGCAGATGCCCCGTTAGGTCAAATTTGTTTGGCAGAACAGTGTGGACAAGAAGAAGGTTAAGCTGGCAAGTTTTAAAAGTTTAATTTTAGGTTTCCCTGTGGATCATGATGTGCAGAAACGCCCTGAATCTCTCTCACTCATTGATGTTCCAACAGTGACTGGAAGGCACCATTCCCTTTGATTCACTGCTGTGGTTTCTCATACCAAATACTACCCAAAAGCTAATCAGGTGTCATAGAAGAACAAATGAGGGAAACAAGGTACAATGTAAAGTTTGTCTAGAAATCAACGTATCCAGATTCTCCAGATTCACTGCCATTTTCATAGTTCATATGGACTCCACCCACATCTATGCCTTTTTCTTCTCCAGTTTTAATCATTCCAACGTTTACCTGCTTTAATATCCTGCAAACTTGAATTTATTCAAATTACTGTTGTCCATTCCTGAACTCGATCCAAGTCCTGCTCACTAGTCTATGTTGACTATGTGAAGCATGAGTTTAACATTCATGTACATGTTCCAAATCTCTCAATCAATTTGCTCCTTCCCTTCACTGTAATCCATTTCAGTCTTAAAGTCCTCAAGATCTCTGTGCTCCATCAGTTTCTGACCTTCTGATTATCACCAATTTTGGTCACTCTATCACAGGCATCATGCATTCAACTGCCCAATGCTTAAATTCAGTAATCACATCCTGAAATCATGCCACTGTTCCATCACTCTTACCTTCTTTAAGATGCTTCTTTAATCCCTTTAGTTGGGCTATTGGACAGCTGTCCTTATACCATTTTGTGTGGATGACTGTAAAACTTTGTTTTATTGTGTTCTTCTTTCAGCTTCTCCCATTTTACTTAGGGTCACACAATGCTGCTTGATCTTCCTTATCTAACTCTTGGTGCCTATCATTCATTCCTCATCCAATGTCAATGCATTTAAGGTTCTTACCATTGTATTTTTCTATCTGGTTTCTTCTCTTTTCCTCCTCCCATCCCATATCCATACCTAAATACACTTCCTCTCTCTGGAAAAATGAACTCAGCATGATAATCCTGTCACAGTTATTTTTTTCAATACTTCCATATTCTTCACGGCCCCATGATTTGCCAGTTCCTGACTTTTCTTTTTTCCCTTTTATGATAGGATTCACAGTTCATTAGCATCGAGCCATTGTTCCCATTTCGATGTTGCATAAGTTTCTGAACTATATATCAAACAAATGTATTGCAGATGCATCCTTTCAGGTTTAGTAATACTTTCCTCTCACAAAACATATAACTGTGCCTCTTCCAATCACTCCAACCAGAGCAAATACATTGTTTAATTCCTATTTTTGTCTTGTATCCCTACCGACACCTGGAACTTGAAACAGTTCACTCTCTTCAAATCTTTAACCGTGACAATTACACCTCACTTCATTATGCTACATTGAAGTCCCTATAATTGCAAGTTGCTGTTGATGTATCTACATCCTCTTTGAAATCCCAAGCCATGACATAACAAACTTTAATGGTCTGAAGGTCAAATTTAAAGGTACATTTTTTACAGATTGAGCATCAAAATACCACTTGGAAAAATTGGCAATATGCTGAGGAAAAAATGATTTTGTAAGTTGTGTTTCCATTCTGCCTGAACATAACTATAGTACATCTTTGCGCATTGCACCCGATGAAGAGTAAATGAATGTCAGAATTAATGTTTAGATTGCCAATTCCAATTACAGGTCTCAGGAGAAAACATCTTGCAACAAGAAGGAAAAAAGGCACATTGCAAAGCTTTCAGAGTTGCAGTTTGGTAGCATTTATCTTTAAAAGAGATGTAGGTTTTGCAAAAGACAATTTTTATCTTCTTTTACATAGACAAATTATTGAAGAAAAGTGCAATCTTTCCTTACTCACTGCGAGGGCCTGTGTTTGACATAATGGTTTCCTCTTTGAAAAGTTAGCTGATATGGAACCACATAAGTACAACAAACACAAACTTACCTCACAAACTTAATATACCCACTTCACCTTCTACAGCGCCGGCATCAATTGCCTTAGCAAATGCAATTACATATCTGCACTTGATCACCCATAGTAACAAAATACAATATACAATAATTATGATCCAACAGTGACTTGTTACTTTAGATGTTTTTATACGGCTGCCTACTCTTCACTCAGGCAATTTTGTCTTATCAACTTATATCATTAAGTAAGAAACACTGAGCAGCAAACTAAAAGCTACTGGGATTCTAAGGAAATAACAGAGAAATGTTGATTGTGTCAGCATGTTTTACTTTTCCACAAGGTCACAGGGGCACTTCCTGCTTGCTTCATCAAACTCGAATGCCTTCACCTTTTAGTTGCTAACAGTCTCTCCTGCCAGAGGAAGTGACAACATCAGGGAAGGAACTTAAAAGGTAGCAAAAACAGAGTCTGCAGATGCAATACAAAAATTTAACACAAGCCTTCAACGAAACGTTAATTTTTTTACACTTTTATAATATTAATGACAGCCAAAATAAAATCATTTAAACATAGAAAACATAGCACATTACAGCACTGTACAGGCCCTTCGGCCCTCGATGTTGTGCCGACCTGTCATACTGATCTCAAGCCCATCTAACCTACACTATTCCATGTATGTCCATATGCTTATCCATAGACGTAGCAAAGCCAAGAATGGCGTAGAGTGAGTATTTTGCAGTTATCTCCATGTGGGTTCGTGTTCTTTTGAAGAGCTAAAGGACTGAACTTCTTACCAAATGAGACATCTTCAAAAATCATACATGCTACATGTACCAAACATTAGCAGTAATGTGTACGTAAAGGACAGCAATAGATCCCAACAGGAATTCTCTAACCCAGGTACAGGAAACTGTGGCTATGTTGCCACAGAATGTAGCTAATTCAGAAAGATTCTTCAAAAAAAATTTTAAAATTTAAAGATGAATGCCTTTTGAGTTGTTTTAAATGCAAAATATCTTTGTTTACTAATCACAAAGCAGAAATTGAAAAAGATCCACTAAGTTTGTCCACTGATGTACACTTGGATATTGTGGATCCTGCCCAACAATTTCATCTTTAAATCTTTATAGACAGACCACGATGACCAAAAGCCATTAAAACAAAACTCCATGTTATATACCAAATCTACATTTCCACTATTGAACGCTGCTTGGCAACACTTGACAATCAGCACAGAAACCACAATATCTAATAAAATATTTGCTCATTTGAATTTAATGTGTATAAAACTTCAGTCACATTTCTTAGTAGATGTGCATTTATCTTCTATTTCAAGAGAGTAACTGACTTGAGATCAATTGTTTTTGCTGGGAATATATTTTGCAAATCTTCTGTACAGGTTTGTGGAAATTCCTTCTGACCACGTAAGAAGGTTTTTAATTTTAATTTTAATCTAGGTTTCTTCTAGTTTTATGAATATAATTCAAGTAAATGCTGAATTTGGCTTTTGTGGCACCATGCTAGTTTCCCTTTCATGAGACCAGGAGGTTTGGGTTTAAGTCCCCTATCACAGGGGTGTCATGTCTATACAGGTTAATTAAAAATAATTTTTGCACTTAGCTTAATGACAAGTCCTTGGAAATAAATGGTCAACAGCTTGTTTTATTTCTTAGTGAATGAGAAATCAAGTCCAGCAGATGCTCATTTGTTAATGTGATCTACTTTACCCTTTTAGAAATGGTCTTAAAATAAGCAAGGTGTTCAGTAAGAACTTAATATGTACATTGACAAGTTTCAGCATGCATCGCAATGTATGACTATTTCCTGACTATCGACAAACTACTTCCATAGTTCAATGATTTCCCAATAACCCATATATCTGATGATCCAAACATGAAACAAACACATTTAGCTCCTCCAGTATATATCAAATCAATGCATTATTGCAGCCAAATTGCTTTCACATTTATAATGATATTTTTGTATTCAATGGAGTCATAAAAGGCTCAAATATTCCACTTGACTAATATCCCCTTTTCACCATTTTAACATAAAAATTAACAATCATTATTATCTTTCCTAGACTAATATCTTGTATAAACTCGTTAAAGCAACTTTCATTTTGAAAATTAGGCAAATTTATTTTTCAATCTCAAGGGTCCAATTGGTAAATGCAGCATCCAGTCTGGCACTGAACCACTGACCCATAAATATAGGGTTTGCTTCTTAAGTTAAGATAACCAAGTTGATTTTAACCAGCTTAGCAACAGTTGAACTGTAATTAGGCTAGATTCCTATCACTGCTTCTTTCAGGTGTCCGATTTCAACTCAAAATACATCATCCGGAATGTAAAAATCTATATAAAAAGACATTTACATTGATCTTTTGATATAACAAGGTGCAGAGCTGGATGAACACAGCAGGCCAAGCAGCATCGGAGGAGCAGGAAGGCTGATGTTTCAGACCTAGACCTTTCAAGTTAGTTCTGTATGACCGAAAGACTAAGAAGTAACAGGAAATGTCTATGACCACGTGAGCCGAACATTTTTATCACAAAATAAAATCAAGTAAGTGCTGTTCTATTAGTTATGTCAATGTTCAGAAGTAAATATTCAAGACTGGTTTCAGCAACTGTGGTAAAATTCACTCTCAGGCACAATAGATTGAAGGGAAGCTCACTTATATTGCACAGAAATGCTTTAGAAGTAATACTAACATCAACAGCAAAGCAATTCATTCAGGTCACAGTTAGCAGCTAAGGCTTGGGTTAGAAGGAATTTGAGCTAATGGTATCTTAGAATCTTTCTACATGCACAACTAGAGCACTCTGTAACAGTCACTCTCAAGTCATGTCTGACACACTAGGTGTTTGCATCTGTTTAATTCATTGATGCATGCTAGCAATTTACCTGAATTAAATGCATGTGGACCTGTATCTGGAAAATAAATGTCAGAATGGGATACAAATGAAACAGACATGTAGTAGAAAAACACATATTCCAGCAACATAATAGATATGAACAGTTAAAAGGCCCAGAGTGTTAGAAGCTGTAATCTGACATGTTGGTAAATTCATTAGTAATTTGGATTACTGCCAATAAGTAACACCTCTGGCTAATAGTGCAGCATAATCATAAAAATAAAGACAACTGAACAGATGAAAAATAAATGCTCCAGGATTGCCACTACTTTCTTGAGCTTGCATCTGTCCAAATTATTAATTATTTTAATAACCACTGTAGCTTGTTCTGTACAGGAATAAAGAAAGGGGTTTAGGTTTTAGGAAAAATACATAATATGCAACACTGACTTCTATCAAATGGAATTTGTTTTTTATTACCTCCTACTGGATTTTGTTACAACATGAAATCATAATAATCTAGTTTCACACCTTTGCTGATCTAATCTTTTTTAGTAGTAGGCTGGAAGAGTTTTTTTTAAAACCCTATATTAGTTCTCCACTGAGTATTTGATTAAATCAGTTGTAATGTTCACTATAAGAATATTAATTGTGAGAGAAAACATAATGCTTTTCTTCAAAAAAATTACTGGCTGATGGATCACGAAGTGTGATGCTTAACACTATTTAAAAGGTGAGGAAAAAGAGAAATGGGATTTATGGTTTTCAAACATATCTATTTCTGCACAAGTTAGAAAGAATGAGTAGATGAATAGGAAAGCAAACATCATTGACAGTATTTGCATACTTTGGTGCTAATATATATAGTGATCAGTGTGTCACAGGTGGGAAAAACAGCATTGGGTAATGCGAATAAGAACAGAAGATCCAGGAGCAGAAGACAGTAATTTGGATCCTCACGCCCACTGTGCCATTTAATGCCATCATGGGTGATCTCATTTTAGCTTCAATTCCACTTTCCTGTCCATTGCCCGTAACTCTTCAACCCATTACTAATTAAAAATCAATACTTAAATTCACTTAATATCCCCACATCCAAGGCACTCTGGGATAGTCAATTCAACAGATTCATGACTATTTGAGATAAGTAACTTCTCCTCATTGCTGTTTTAAATCTTCTATCCCTTATCCTAAAACTATGACCTCTTGTTCTAGATTGCCTCACGTGTGGAAACATCCTTTCTCCATTTACTTTGTCGATCTCCTTTCATATCTGATATATCACAATTTGATCTCCTCTCATTCTTCCAGATTCCAAAGAGTGTGGTGAGTATAACAAACTCTTAGCCAATTCCAGTCTAAACACACATTTGGAGGTGCACAAGAGAATCCAGCAATTGACTTTCCTTACTTTTCTTCATCCTATGGTGAACTCAACTTCTTGGATTCAACAGCAATTTGTCAGAAATTGATAGGACAGTGAGACAGTCCATCATTCTGTTGGACCTTGAAAACTACTTTTTCCTTCATGCTATACAAATTTTATTCTTTTTGTGTCCTAACCAAAAAAGAAATAGCTTCTTACCTGCCTATGCATATAAGTCCAATTCTGGCAATTACAACACTAATAGGGGTAAAGTGGCAGCAGAAAAAGGAAATTTCTATTCGGATATACAGGGTAGTATTTATTGTACATTGGCCCATATCTCTATGTCACAGACTGATCTAGAACCAACATTTTCACATTGTGATTTTACATGGCCATTCGACATAACAAAATTGTTTACGATCCCCATTTGTTACCCGAAATCATTTCAACGTCATTCATTAAGGAATTAAAGTGCACCCTAACTATATGAGTTCTAACCTTTTTTTAGGGAACAAAACGATAACACCTTATATCTCTCAACATACTTTGTAACCTTCTTGTTGGGCTTTCACCATGTGGGTGTCTGCGTGGCAAATATGGTGAAGGTTGAGGAAGTGGCATTGATGAAACGTCATGCATCTGGAGTTTGTACCAATGTGGTTCATCATCCAACAGGGCAGTTTCCAATTCTATGAGAATCTGAAATCAGGAAGACAAGGAACGAATAGTACTGCATGCCAGCAAAATAACACAATGAAGAAACCCAAGAGAAGTCATAACATATTCAAAATGCTTAAAAATATTAGCTTTGAGAAAAAGGTACACAACATGACATAACACTTCAGAGACAGCAATGAAAATATGACAGTGGTCTTCCCCTCAATCAACGTTAGTATTCACATATGTTCAATATATGTAATATTCTTTATCTCCAGGTAGATTTAAGTTGAATACAAGATGAACAGCTAGGGGATATGACATTGATCACAATTCAACCTACAGCATTATCACTCGTATGTGGATACAAAGTGCATCTTCTGAGTCTTCACACTGTATCTGTTATCTATATAATGAACTTTATCAAGTTATTTCCAAGGAATTGTCTGAACATGTAATGTGGAGGATCTATACAATTCTTTGTTAGAAGTGTCACCTTGCATTCCAGGGAAGAATGTGTCACAGTTGGCCATGGGTTTGGATATAAGTATAATCAGGAAAATGAATATTCTAGATGGCATTCAATAAAATTTCCTGCAAGTAACTTGTTGTAGTTCTTTTGCATAGTATAAATGAAATGAAACAGCTCAGATAAGAAGCTAGTAAACAAGAACCAAAGAATTAGTGTAATGGATGTTTAGATTAGTAAAGAAGTTAGAAATGTTTATACCCATACATTCAGCCTCAGTTCTACTCCCTTTTCCTTGCTAGTTGTATATATAGGTGGTTTAGACTTGGATGTAGAAACCACCATATCAGAACTAATATTTTCCAGATATTTTATTCTATTCAAATGACTGAGCTTAAAGAATGGGTGACATTTTAAATATTTTGTGTTCCTTTCTCCTGTGCCTGAATATTTCACAGTGATCACTGATGGACCTAATATTAACCCATCCAAAACTGTACACCATGTGTGCACCATGTATTCTTTTCAGAAGATACATTAAAACGAACTCATCACGATTCATTCAACAGCACTTCCCGACCCTGGAACAAACACTACTGAGAAGGAGAAGATCAGCAATGGGGTGGGACCACACTCAGCAACAAACACCATCCAGATGTGCACTGATATCACCAATGCTGCATCATCACTGGATCAAAAGTATAAAATTTCTCACCTTACTGTTTTGTGGAGAAATTATTACCACGAATGATTACAGTGGTTCAAATCCATTAACACATTTTAAGCTAATAAGAGATGGGTTGCAAATGCAGTCTTGTTAGCAATACCGGCATATTGAGGCTTTTTCAAAGATGTTATAGCATTCAAAGACGCTAAAACCCTCACAATATTAGTAAAACCTTTATTTACCTTCAAAATGCACTGTTATGTTTTATGTGGACATTCAATAGATAACTGATGACTCTTAAGAACCTGAGGTAATGGGAACTGCAGATGCTGGAGAATTCCAAGATAATAAAATGTGAGGCTGGATGAACACAGCAGGCCAAGCAGCATCTCAGGAGCACAAAAGCTGACGTTTCGGGCCTAGACCCTTCATCAGAGAGGGGGATGGGGAGAGGGAACTGGAATAAATAGGGAGAAAGGGGGAGGCGGACCGAAGATGGAGAGTAAAGAAGATAGGTGGAGAGAGTATAGGTGGGGAGGTAGGGAGGGGATAGGTCAGTCCAGGGAAGACGGACAGGTCAAGGAGGTGGGATGAGGTTAGTAGGTAGATGGGGGTGCGGCTTGGGGTGGGAGGAAGGGATGGGTGAGAGGAAGAACTGGTTAGGGAGGCAGAGGCAGGTTGGACTGGTTTTGGGATGCAGTGGGTGGGGTGGGGGGGAAGAGCTGGGCTGGTTGTGTGGTGCAGTGGGGGGAGGGGACGAACTGGGCTGGTTTAGGGATGCAGTAGGGGAAGGGGAGATTTTGAAACTGGTGAAGTCCACATTGATACCATTAGGCTGCAGGGTTCCCAGGCGGAATATGAGTTGCTGTTCCTGCAACCTTCGGGTGGCATCATTGTGGCAGTGCAGGAGGCCCATGATGGATATGTCATCTAGAGAATGGGAGGGGGAGTGGAAATGGTTTGGGACTGGGAGGTGCAGTTGTTTGTTGCGAACTGAGCGGAGGTGTTCTGCAAAGCGGTCCCCAAGCCTCCGCTTGGTTTCCCCAATGTAGAGGAAGCCGCACTGGGTACAGTGGATGCAGTATACCACACTGGCAGATGTGCAGGTGAACCTCTGCTTAATGTGGAAAATCATCTTGGGGCCTGGGATATAGGGTTGAGGGAGGAGGTGTGGGGACAAGCGTAGCATTTCCTGCAGTTGCAGGGGAAGGTGCCGGGTGTGGTGGGGTTGGAGGGCAGTGTGGAGCGAACAAGGGAGTCACGGAGAGAGTGGTCTCTCCGGAAAGCAGACAGGGGTGGGGATGGAAAAATGTCTTGGGTGGTGGGGTCGGATTGTAAATGGCGGAAGTGTCGGAAGATGATAGGGTGGTGTGTGAGAACGAGGGGGATCCTCTTAGGGCGGTTGTGGCGGGGGCGGGTTGTGAGGGATGTGTTGTGGGAAATGCGGGAGACGCGGTCAAGGGCGTTCTCGATCACTGTGGGGGGAAAGTTGCGGTCCTTAAAGAACTTGGACATCTGAGATGTGCGGGAGTGGAATGTCTTATCGTGGGAGCAGATGCGGCGGAGGCGGAGGAATTGGGAATAGGGGGTGGAATTTTTGCAGGAGGGTGGGTTGGAGGAGTGTATTCTAGGTAGCTGTGGGAGTCGGTGGGCTTGAAATGGACATCAGTTACAAGCTGGTTGCCTGAGATGGAGACTGAGAGGTCCAGGAAGGTGAGGGATGTGCTGGAGATGGCCCAGGTGAACTGAAGGTTGGGGTGGAAGGTGTTGGTGAAGTGGATGAACTGTTCGAGCTCCTCTGGGGAGCAATACGTGGAACAGTCCCTCTTCCGCACCTACACAGGCCCCAAACCCCACCTCTTCCTCCGGTACATTGATGACTGCATCGGCACCGCCTCTTGCTCCCCAGAGGAGCTCGAACAGTTCATCCACTTCACCAACACCTTCCACCCCAACCTTCAGTTCACCTGGGCCATCTCCAGCATATCCCTCACCTTCCTGGACACCTCAGTCTCCATCTCAGGCAACCAGCTTGTAACTGATGTCCATTTCAAGCCCACCGACTCGCACAGCTACCTAGAATACACCTCCTCCCACCCACCATCTTGCAAAAATTCCATCCCCTATTCTCAATTCCTCCGCCTCCGCCGCATCTGCTCCCACGATAAGACATTCCACTCCCGCACATCCCAGATGTCCAAGTTCTTTAAGGTCCGCAACTTTCCCCCCACAGTGATCGAGAACGCCCTTGACCGCGTCTCCCGCATTTCCCACAACACATCCCTCACTTACCGACCCCGCCACAACTGCCCTAAGAGGATCCCCCGCGTTCTCACACACCACCCTATCATCCTCCGACACTTCCGCCATTTACAATCCGACCCCACCACCCAAGACATTTTTCCATCCCCTCCCCTGTCTGCTTTCCGGAGAGACCACTCTCTCCATGACTCCCTTGTTCGCTCCACACTGCCCTCCAACCCCACCACACCCGGCACCTTCCCCTGCAACCGCCGGAAATGCTACACTTGCCCCCACACCTCCTCCCTCACCCCTATCCCAGGCCCCAAGATGACATTCCACATTAAGCAGAGGTTCACCTGCACATCTGCCAATGTGGTATATTGCATCCACTGTACCCGGTGCGGCTTCCTCTACATTGGGGAAACCAAGCGGAGGCTTGGGGACCGCTTTGCAGAACACCTCCGCTCAGTTCGCAACAAACAACTGCACCTCCCAGTCCCAAACCATTTCCACTCCCCCTCCCATTCTCTAGATGGCATGTCCATCATGGGCCTCCTGCACTGCCACAATGATGCCACCCGAAGGTTGCAGGAACAGCAACTCATATTCCGCCTGGGAACCCTGCAGCCTAATGGTATCAATGTGGACTTCACCAGTTTCAAAATCTCCCCTTCCCCTACTGCATCCCTAAACCAGCCCAGTTCGTCCCCTCCCCCCACTGCACCACACAACCAGCCCAGCTCTTCCCCCCCACCCCACCCACTGCATCCCAAAACCAGTCCAACCTGCCTCTGCCTCCCTAACCGGTTCTTCCTCTCACCCATCCCTTCCTCCCAACCCAAGCCGCATCCCCCATCTACCTACTAACCTCATCCCACCTCCTTGACCTGTCCGTCTTCCCTGGACTGACCTATCCCCTCCCTACCTCCCCACCTATACTCTCTCCACCTATCTTCTTTACTCTCCATCTTCGGTCCGCCTCCCCCTCTCACCCTATTTATTCCAGTTCCCTCTCCCCATCCCCCTCTCTGATGAAGGGTCTAGGCCCGAAACGTCAGCTTTTGTGCTCCTGAGATGCTGCTTGGCCTGCTGTGTTCATCCAGCCTCACATTTTATTAACTCTTAAGAACCTCTCTTGTTCAGTAACTTTCAATGGGTGCCAATACACCAGCAGATGCATATCTGGAGCTTCCCAGATTCAAACACATCACATTGCCCTTAGCAAACATGAAGGGCACCGCCATAAATGTTTCAAGTGAGTCAAAAGGATTCAGATTTTACTTTCAAATCATGCAATATTTATACATCATCTGAAAGCTTGTGATTGGTTCTGTTAATCAACTCATACAAATCATGATAATGGTCCTACCTTGCCTCCATGGCCCAGTGATAGAGGGAATGTGGCTGGAGCTACCCCCACAAATATTTCCATGACAAGGATGATTTCAGTTCCAAGTCCAGAGAAGCGAGCATGTTTTTAGATTAGATTCCCTACAGTGTGGAAACAGGCCCTTCGGCCCAACAAGTCCACACCGCCCCTTGAAGCATCCCACCCAGACCCATCCCCCTATAACCCACACACCCCTGAACACTACGGGCAATGTAGCATGGCCAATCCATCTAGCCTGCACATCTTTGGACTGTGGGAAGAAACCGGAGCATCCGGAGGAAACCCACGCAGACACAGAGAGAATGTGCAAACTCCACACAGACAGTTACCCGAGGCTGGAATCGAACCTGGGTCCCTGGCGTTTTTACCCTTTCATCTACGATCACAATGGCAACTTCACTTAGAAGAAATGAATGGGTCATTGGGGAGTCTTCTTCTGATGCTGTGCACAATTTTCGTGTCTGAATGTTATGTAAATAATGACATCTCAGTCATAATAATGAGACTTCTATTGTTGGTTTGATAATAAGACGTATGAAGTGGTGGGAAAGACAGAAGGTTCCTTAATTATAGTAAAACCTTCAGTAGATGTGAGCCTTTCATTGGAACTAAGAGCTTCCATGTTCCAGGCTGGGTTCTCAATGTAAGTGTTAGCACAAGGAGGTCAGAGCAAGTATGATACAATGCTGTTCATCCCACTCAGAGAGGCTCAGAGCATACAGCACGGATCAATACAGCACAGGTCCTTTTGCCTGCCTTGTGTGCCAACCATGATGCCATTCTAAACTAATTTGTCTGCATATGGTTCATATTCCTCTATTTCCTGCCTGTCCGTATGTCTGTCTAAACATTTCTTAAATGTCAACATTGTATCTGCTTCTACAACATCTGTTGGAAGCATGTTCCAGTCACCTACCACGATCTGTGTTAAAAAAAAACTTGTCTCTCACATTTCCTTTCAACTCTTCTCCTCTCACCTTAAACCTAACCTCCCTAGTATTTGACATTTCCACCCTGGGAAAAAAACTGACTCCACCCCAGCCACACCCCTTTTAATTTTATATACTTCCATCAGGTAGCCACTCAGCGTTTGACGCTCTGGTGAGAAAACATCCCTGTGAAAATCAAGTGAAATGTTCCCGAGCAAAATGACTCCTGTTATGATACAATCTGACAAGACCTTTGAGGATTGCACCACACTCAGTCTACCCCTTCTGTCTGACAACAGCACCTTGGCATTCTCCCCTTCCTATGGCTCCAATGAGCTGAGTACTTCCAAACTGTTACCATCTTCAAGGTTTAGCTCAAGAATCACTTTATGGACTGCCTGCAAATTACCCCAATGAGTGAAATGCTGGAAGAAGTGAGTGCTAGGTGCCACCTGTCCAGTCTGGGCATTCGAAACATATTTCAAGAGGCACAATTGCTTAGTGAATGATGACCCTGGCAAGCAGATGGCTTCAGTTGTATTGCCTTTGTTCTGAGCAAAGGTCACCGGACCTGAAACATGAACTCTGTTTTCTCCTTCACAGATGCTGTCAGACCTGCTGAGCTTTTCCAGCAACTTTGTTTTTGTTCTTGATTTCAATAACCTGTGTGCAAGGACACTCAGATCTCTTTGTACATCAACATTTTCCGGTTTAACAATGTTTAAATAATATGTTATCCCGTTTTTTTTCCCTGTCAAAGTGGATAATTTCACATTTATTCATGTGTTACCACTCTTCCATGTATTTCTCGACTCACTCCATTTCTCTAAATCAGCCTGAAGCTTCTTGACTTCCTCCTCACCACTCATGATTCTTCCTATATTGGTGTCATCAGCAAACTTAGAAATATCACATTTGATTCCCTCATCCACAATACATAAATAATACATTATTCACAATACATAAATATTTGGGGCCCAAACATTGATTACTATAACAACCTACTGGTCACTGATCTTCACTCCAAGGACAGCAGTATATTCCTGCTCCCTGTTTTGTCTTTTAAGCAATGTCTACATATTATCACCAATTCCATGTGCTTAAATCTTACACATTAACCTTTCATGTGGGACTTTATTAAATGCTTTCTTGGAATGCAAATACACCATATAAACTAGTTCTCACTTATCTATTCTATATTGACTTAGAACTCTTAGAAATCCTACAGTATGGAAACAGGCTTTTCAGCCCAAGAAGCCCACACTAACCCAACCCCCTATAACCCACCTAATCTCCACATCCCTGAACACTACGGGCAGTTTACCATGGCCAATATACCCAGCCTGCACATCTTTGGTCTGTGGGAGGAAACCAGAGCACCCTGAGGAAACCCACATAGGCACAGGAAGAATGTGCAAACTCCAAACAGACAGTTGCCTGGTGGTGGAATTGAACCTGGGTCCCTGATATTGTGAAGCAGCAGTGCTACCACTGAGCCACCTACACATTAAACATGATTTCCCTTTCACAAATCTAATGTTGACTTTGTTGAATCCCATTGATATTTCAAAGGGTCTTGTTATTTAATCCTTTAATATATATTCCTGTCTTTACCAACTACTGATATCCAGTTAACCAGTCTTCAATTTCATGCTTTCATTCTCCCTCCTTTTTGGTTTTAAGTTGTGGGGTTACATTTGCCACTCTTCAAACTGCTGGGACCATTCCAGAATCTGCAGTATTTTGGACGATGTCAACCAAAGTATTCATGATTTCTACGTAAACTATTTTCAATACCCAAGACACAGATGACCAGATCTTAAGGATTTGTCATTTTTCAGTGCCGTTAATTCTCCAGGTCATTTAAAAAATATTAACTTCCTTTACATCCCCCTTCTCAATTGACTCTTGCTTCCCTGACATTTTTGAGAGTTATTTGTATCTTCTTCTGAAAACAGAACTAAAGTAAAGGAGTTATTTAATTACACTACATTCTTCATTATCAATTATCCAACTTCAAACTACAAGGCACTTCTAACCGTCTTTACTAATCTTTTATCTTTTATCTACTTAATAGAAGCATTTTCCGTTGGCTTTTATGCTTCTCGTAAGTTATTCTAATTCAATTTATCCTATTGAATCAATTTTTTTTCAATTTGCAAGGTATTTTTTATTTTTCTGTACTTTTGATTGGGGAAATTAGTTGGAAGAAAGTGTGCTAAAAATCAAGGATCGTGGAAGTATTTATTGTACTCTTTAAAAAGCAAGATATCTACAATTATTTTAAGTGTAGTTTACACTGTTGCCTGTTTAATGGTGGAAGGCGACTATATATGTGTTTGAACTGAGGGGTTTGAATTGACTTGATTTATTACTGTCACATGTACTCAGGTTCCGTGACAAGATTTGTTTTAATTGCAATACAGGCAGATCATACGATACAAACTGCATTAGGACAATACAGAGTGACGAAGAAGAAAGTGTAATGATTGCAGAGAAGGTACACAAACAGTAAGATCAACATTTAATCTAAAGTTTGAGAGGTCCATTCAGAAGTCTAATAACAACTGGGAAGAAATCGTTCTTGAATATGTTGCTATGTGAGATTAAACATTTGTATCTTCTACCCGACAGAAGAGGTTAGAAGAGATCATCACTTGAGTAGGACGTGTCTTTGATTACATTGGCTGCCTTCCATAGGCAGTGAGAAATATAGATTAGGGTGACATGTGGCTCAGTGGTTACCACTCTGCTTTAAAGTGCCAGAGAACCGGATTTAATTCCAGCCTCGAGCGATTGTCTGTGTGGAATTTTCACATTCTCCCCATTTCTGCACGGGTTTCTTTCCACTGTCCAAAGATGAGCAGGTTAGATTGATTGGCTGTGCTAAAATGCCTACCGTATCTAGTGAAGTGCAGGTCGGGTGGATTAGCCATGGGAAACACAGGATCACAGGGATGGAAGACGGGGTGCACGTGTCTGGGTGGAATGCTCTTTGGAGAGTCCTATGTCGAATTGATCCGCTGAACAGCCTGCTTCTATACTGTTAGGGATTCCATGATTCTATGAACAATGATCAGATAGAGTCTTTTTTTAAGATTTGATTATATTAGATTCCCTACAGTGTGGAAACAGGCCCTTCGGCCCAACAAGTCCACACCGCCCCTTGCAGCGTCCCACCCAGACACATCCCCCTATAACTCACACACCCCTGAACATTACGGGCAATTTAGCACAGCTGATCCACCTAGCCTGCACACCTTTGGACTGTGGGAGGAAAGCATAGTACCCAGAGGAAACCCACGCAGACATGGGGAGAATGTGAAAACTCTGCACTGACACCTACCCAAGACTGGAATCGAACCTGGGTCCCTGGTGCTGTGAGGCTGCAGTGCTAACCACTGAGCCACCGTGCCACCCTGATGGATGGAAGTTTGGCTTGCGTGATGGACTGGGCTGTTTTCACAATTCTCGGTGGTGATTTCTTATGGTCCTGGGAAATGCAATTTTCATACCAAACCATGATGCATCCAGCTAGGATGCTTTCTGTAGCGCATCTATAAAATCTGGTAAGCGTCTTTACAGACATGTTGAATTTCCTTGGCGTCCTGGGGAAGTAGAGGCATTGTTGTGCTTTCTTGACTCTAATGTCAATGTATTTGGACCAGGATAACAAGGTGTGAAGCTGGATGAACACAGCAGGCCAAGCAGCATCTCAGGAGCACAAAAGCTGACTTTCGTGCCTAGACCCTTCATCAGAGAGCATTTGGACCAGGACAGGTTGTTAATGATGATCGCTATTAGGAACTTGATGCTGTTGCCCATCTCTACTTCAGCACCCATTATACAGACACAGGCGTGCTCTCTACTCTGCTTTCTGAAGTCAAAGACCAGCTTTTTCATTTTGCTGACATTGAGGGACAGATTGATAATTTATACCACAGCACCAAACACTCCCTCTCTTTTCTTAATTGTCTCCTCATTGTTTGATATCCAGCTCTCAATGGTTGTCATCAGTGAAACTGTAAATGGAACTCGATGAAATTTGGCCACACAGTCATACATGTAAAGGGAGTATATTAAGGGGCTGAGTATGTAGCCTTGGGGGGTGCTGATGTTGAGGATTATTGTGGAAGAAGTGTTGTGTACCAAGTGAGATTTAACTAGCAACAAATTGCTGATTGGATCGTGGAATAGTGACTGATTGTTGGCCACAAAGGTTTTCTGACTGCCAACAACTAGGGCATTGGTACCTAAGTAGCCAAATAGTTTGTGGGTGTGAACAGCAGGTTTCAGATCTCCAGAAAAGGGGGTGACATTACTCACTATTTTGCACATTTTCCAGAAATTCTTCCATCACCTATCATTCTTAAATATATTTTGACCAGTCTATTTGCTATTACATGCAACTTTTACATTCTCTTCATTGCTATTCCCTATCTCACTATTGTACAAGGGCCTAGGACAAACATGCACTAAGCTCTACCTTGTTACAACTCAGCTCCACAGACTAATTCTACTTCATATTTTCTGAACCAATATCTATTCTTATTACTGTAAAGATCGTATTTTTTCAAATTAACAATGCTACCCCACCTCACTTACCTTTCTGCTTGGCCTTCAAAACAGTGAATATACTTCAATGTTCACTTCCCCGTCCAAATCAACCTACAGCCATATCTCCATAATTGCAACCCTATTGTGTGTGCTATTAATTCATATCTTTCATTTTGACTGTTCCCTCTATTTAGATTGACACCTTCAGATTGGTCTTTTTAACATTTTTATACATTTTCATTTTGTACTATGACATTATTTGCTACTAGACCTTGTTTCCTCTGCCTTTTAATTTTGCTTTCTATTTTCCCATCTTTCATTTCTATCTTTTTCATTTTCTTTTGTGTCCGCATTCAGGATTCCATCATCTACCATCCTAATTTAAACCATCCTTGATAGAGCTAGTAAATGCCCAAGCAAGGATATAGTTTCTTATCCCACTGGGGTCCAATCCATCCACATTTTTGAGATCACATCTTCTTTAGAACCAGTCCTACAATCTTAAAATCTAAGTCCCTGACTGCAACATCATATCCCAGCCATGTATTCGTGCAATCTATTCCTGACTCTGTGAACCCCTAGCACTGAGAGTAATAATAAGATTACTACTGTCAAAGTCTTACTTTTCAGTTTATTCTCTAAGTTCCTTATATTCTACTTACAGATCTCATCAGTCTTTTTTGTTAACCCATGTAATTGATACTGACATTAATCATAAGCTTTAGCTGTTCACCTGCCCCATGAAGAATGTCCTCTTGGTGTCCCATCTGTAGCTGAAGATATATCTATCTGTACGCTTTACAATGAATTTCGTATCATTATTCCCGTTCTATTCACTTCTCTGCTCTACCGCCCCCACCCTGAGCAACAAGGGCAATCAGTTTTCTTCAGTACAGTTCTTAAAGTTGATCTATAGTTTAGATTGAGTAGTGTTTTAGGAAGGTGGTAAGGTAAGGTTTATGATTGTATTTGATATTCTTTAAAGCAGAAATAAATGTAAAGGGAACAATTTAACGGCAAGTTATGCACAGTAGCTTGGCCAGGGTATGCTCCTCCTGTGTGATGCGAGAAATCAGAGACACTTCCAGTGTCCAGACTGACAATGTCAGCAAGAAATGCCACTAACCGCTGCAAGTCTATGCTCACACTGCATATAAAAACTCTGTAACACGGAGAGAATGTGACTAACAAAAAAATAGTTAAAGGACACATGCTGTATATGCATGTTCCAGTACTGCATGACTCCGCTGAGTTCACCTTCACCTCCAATAGAATTTTCTTTTTGGATACTGCTTAGGGAAATGTTTCTTAGGAGAATTTTAAGAAAGCATATTTTCAATTACAAGCGACTGCCGCAAGTTGATATGTTGAGTGTGAGTAATCTATCTTTAAGCGATATTCTTGTGTTGCATGGTACACCCACAATCTTTAAGAACTGGAGAAAAAAGCTTCAGCAGCCTGGAATGGTAGACACAATGGAATAATGCCAACTGCCAAAACAAAAGTATAAACATGCAAGAGGCTTTTGTTGTTATGGTTACAAACTAGCAGCCCTTCTCGTTAATTATCTGATTGTAGGAACATTTTCCAGCTTTTGACCCATATACCTGGAGACTTTGGCAATGCAAGTGAGTATCTAAGTACTGCTTAAATCTTGTAAGAGTTTCTGACTCAATCCCCATTTCAGGTAGTGAGTTCTACACTCTCATCATACTCTGAGTGAAAAAAAAATTGTCTTGAACTCTTTGCCTTCATGTCTTAGCTTAATTCTGTAACCCCGCTCCCATTATTAAAATCCATACCATCCACGTTCCTCACCTCGTTTAGGCCCCTTCTCAACTTTCCTTGCTCCAAGAAGAACAACCCAATCCTATCCAGTATTTCATCACAGCTCAGACCCTCATGTCTGCAGTGTCCAGGTAAATCTCCTCAGCACCTATATCAATGGTCCCAAAATGAACAATGATTACCAACAGTTCACCATCTACCTTCAGACTGCCTTCCAGGTGTTTCATAATATCCTTTACCCTGGTACCTGGAGGCAACATGCCATTTTGGAATTATGTCTAAGGCTACAAAAGCATACATCTTTCCATCTCAATAATGAATCCACAACAGTTATTGTCCTACCAATGAGATGCTGGACCACCCACGATAGGTGTTCTGCTGTGAGGAGAATCTGCAAGGACCCTACATCCAGTAGAGACTGAGAAGTTTCATTCAATTAATCTGAAATAATTGAAGCAAACCAAATGCCACATGGGCGGCATGGTGGCTCAGTGGTTAGCGGTGCAGCCTCACTGCACCAGAGACCCGGGTTCGATTCCAGCCTTGGGTAACTGTCTGTGTGGAGTTTACACATTCTCCCCGTGTCTGCGTGGGTTTTCTCCGAGTGCTCTAGTTTCCTCCCACAGTCCAAAGATGTGCAGGCAAGGTGGATTGGCCATGCTAAATTGCCCGTAGTATTTAAGGGGTGTGTGGGTTATAGGGGGATGGGTGTGGGTGGGATGCTCCAAGAGGCGGTGTGGACTTGTAGGGCTGAAGGGTCTGTTTCCACACTGTAGGGAATCTAATCTAATCTAAACATGAAACCAAGGTAACAAACCACTCAAGCAAAAATGAGCAAACAGAATTGTTTCGCATCATCCTCTAAGGCCAGTAAGCTGTTTCCTGATTATACAACACAATTTAGAAAGTAGAAATAAAAGCTTTAAAAAAAAAAGTGCTCTGGTTAGAATCATTAGATGAGACATAAAATAAATTACGAATGCTAAATTTCAGTCAGAACTTATTCTTGCAATTTGTGTCCATCAGCTCACAAGGGAATTCCAGACCACGAGTGAAATGGCTTTGAGATTTTCATGCAATAATAGTTCATGAGGCTTTATGAATTGACCCCTATGTAATAGAGTAACAGAGGAAGAACTGGTTAGAGTCATTCCTAGTATGAAAGAACATTGCTGAAGTTGTTACCGGTCAGTCATCTCAGCCCCCGAATATTTCTGGAAGATTTCCTCAGACCGAGCTATCTTCAGCTGATTCAATGATCTTTTCACCACCATAAGGTGAGAAGAGAGTATGTTCACTGATGATTTCACAAAATTCAACACCATTTGTAACTCCTCAGACACTGATGCAGACAACGTCAAAACGCTGCAAGACCTAGATGTAGAGATAAAACGGTGTGAAGCTGGATGAAGACAGCAGGCCAAGCAGCACCAGAGGAGCAGAAAAGCTGATGTTTCGGGTCGGGACCCTTCTTCAGAAATGGGGGAAGGGGAGGGGGATTGTGAAATAAATAGGGAGGTGGGGAGATGGATAGAAGATGGATAAAGGAGAAGACAGGGTGAAAGAAGACAGACAGGTCAAAGAGGTGGGGATGGAGCCAGTGAAGGTGAATGAAGGTCATGGGGCTGGACGGGAGTGTGGAGCAGACAAGGTCCTGCAAAAAGGCCACCCCCTATTCCCAATTCCTTCGTCTCACCGCATTTGCTCCCGAGATAAGGCATTCCACTCCCGAACATCCCAGATGTCCTCTTTTTTCAAGGACCGCAACTTCCTCTCCACAGTGATTAAAAATGCCCTCAACTGTACCTCCCGCATTTCCCGAAACTCATCCTTCACACCACCTACCCGCAATAATAACCAAAACAGAATCCTCCTCATCTTCACGTACCACCCCACCCACCTCCAGATCCAATACATCATCCTCCTACATTTCCACCATCTGCAATCTGACCCCACTACCAGAGATATTTTTCCCTCCTCACCCATGTCTGCTTTCTGGAGGAACCACTCCCTTCGTGACTCCCATGTCCGCTCCACACTCCCCTCCAGCCCCACCACCTCTGGCACTTTTCCCTGCAACCTAAGCAAGTGCTACACCTGCCCCTATATCTCCCCCTTCACCCCCATCTCAGGCCCTAAGAAGACCTTCCACATCCAACAGATGTTTACCTGCACATCTATTAATTTGATATACTGTATCCGCTGTTCCCGTTGTGGCCTTGTCAACATCGAGGAAACCAAGCGGAGGCTTGGGGACTGTTTTGCTGAACACCTACTCTCAGTTCGCAACAGACAACTACACCTCCCAGTCGCGAACCATTTTGCCATCCCAACCACCCCCACCCCACCATTCCTTGGATTGCATGTCCATCCTGGGCCTCCTGCATTGCCACAACGGCACCACCCGAACGATGCAGGAACAACATCTCATATTTCGCTTGGGAACCCTGCAGCTCAAGGGTTTCACTGTGGACTTCACATGCTTCAAAACCTCCTCTCCCCCGACAGCATCCCAAAACCAGCCCAGCTAGTCCCCGCCTCCTAACCACTCCCCCACCTCAAGTGCCAGCCCCATCTCCTACTTACTAACCTCATCCCGTCTCCTTGACCAGTCTGTCCTCCCTGGATCGGCCGATTCCCCCCCCCCCAACTCCCCATCTACATTCACCTTCACTGGCTCTAACCGCACCTCTTTGACCTGTCTGTCTCCTCTAACTCTAACTCTATTTTCTCCTTTATTCATCTTCTATCCACCTCCCCCTCTCTCCCTATTTATTTCAGAATCCCCTTCCCCTCCCCCATTTCTGAAGAAGGATCTCGACCTGAAACGTCAGCTTTCCTACTCCTCTGATGCTGCTTGCCCTGCTGTGATCATCCAGTTTCACACCATTTTATCTCAGATTCTCCAGCATTGGCAGTTCCTACTATCTCCAAAACCTAGATGTATCCTGGTTTGGGCTGAAAAATGACAGATAATTACTGGTATGAAAACATTAGTTTATCAGGAAAACTTGAGTTGGAAGGGCCAATATCTATTAGAGTTTAGAAGAACGAAAGATAATCTTATTGAAATGCAAGATGCTTTGGAGATTTAACAGAGTCATTTTTCATTAACAGAGTGGATGGCAAGAGGAGGTTTCCCCTTGTGGGGAATCTAGAATTAGAGGAAGCAATTTAAAAATTAGGCATTTCATTGTAAAGATTGAGGAGAGGGGAAAAATTGTTGTTCTGAAGAACGATATATACAACAAATTAAATCTGCAGAATTTTCTTCCCTAGAGAGCATTGGAGGCTGGGTCATATGCACGGCTAAGATTGCCAAGGTGGATCTATTTTTGATTAACAAGGAAATCAAAGGTTATGGAACAAGGGCCAGACTGGAAGGTGTGGACTTGAGCCACCAATTGGATCTGCCATGAAATAGCTGAATGGTACATCAGGGTCAAGGATCTGAATGGCCTTCTCCTGTTCGTAATTTTTGTGTTCTCACCTAAACATTTCTGAGTATTGGAGATGTACCCAAGTCTGTCACTGATATTTTTTAAAATAATCACAAAAATGATGTAAACAACTGCAGTGTAGTTAGCCTTTGCCAATTTTGTGGAACATTCTTTCCCAGGCAGCAATGTAGGTTTGTACCAGAGATAATAGGACCTTTACCGGCTCCATCCCCGCCTCTTTGGCTTGTCTGTCTCCTCTCCACCTATCTTCTACTCTATCCATCTTCTATCCGTCTTCCCCCCTCCCTATTTATTTCAGAACCTCCTTCCCCTCCTCCATTTCTGATGGAGGGTCTAGGCCCAAAACGTCAGCCTTCCTGCTCCTATGTTGCTACTTGGTCTGCTGCGTTCATCCAGCTCTACAGCAGTGTAGGCTTGATCATTGAATATACTCAAGGCTGACTCAGATAAAGTTATCTTTAATAAGCATATGATCATATTGCATTTGGATAAAAACTAATTCATAAAAGTAGCCAAAATGAATTGACAGAAGAGTTTTTTCTAAGCTAACATACTGCTTTCCTGTGAGGGTGACAATGTTAGGGGGAAATTAGTGGAATTGTTTATTTCGATCAATTAAAACATTATATGTGGTTTATTTGGAAAGGTTGGGTGATGAAAATAAAGTCAATATCAATGAGAATGTAAAGTGTAATCAGGTCATCAATAGAACACATAATTCTGGTACAATTATTGCCACAACCTAGATTCACAGATGTTAACAGCAGAGAGGGAGGCCACTCAGCTGGTCAACAAAGATCTGATGATAAAAATTCCATTTCTAGATCTTGGCCCACGGCACCAGAGGCTCTGGCAACATACATGGAAATCTAAATACTGCTTAAATGCCTCCTTTTATCCTTCAACCTCTTATCTAAAATCTATGGCTTTTGTTTATTGACACCTCAACTAACAGAATAAGTTCCCTCCTTCATATCCTATCTATGCTTCTCAATGTTATACACCTCAATCAGGCCCCCTCTCAATCTTCGTTGCTCCAGAGAAAAAAAATACCAGCCTATCTAATTTTCAGTCCAGGCAACATCCTGATAAATCTCCTTTGAACGCTGCCTCGTCCAACCCCTATAACGTGACGATCACAAATGAGCTCCAGTTGTAATCTAACAGTTCCATCATAACCACTTGTGATCTACGTCACGACTAACAAAGTCAAGTATCCGATAAGCATACTTAATCACCTTATCTACCTGTCCTGCTGCCTTCAGGGATCTGTGGATACACATACAATAGGACCCTCTGATTGGTAAGGTACTGGAAAGTATGAACAATCATAGTCTAAAGCCCTGAGTCCTTCAGAAGTGTATTATTTATTTAATCAATTATTTAACATATTATCACATGTACCTAGTAACAGTGAAAAGTGGATAATGTCCACGGTGGATCAGTGGTTAGCACTGCAGCCTCACAGCGCCAGGGACCCAGGTTCAATTTCCACCTCGGGTAACTGTCTGTGCAGAGTTTGTACATTCTCCCCGTGGCTGCATTGGTTTCCTCCGGGTGCTCCAGTTTCCTCTCTCAGTCCAAAGATGTGCAGGCTAAGTTGATCGGCCATCCCATTATCACTCATGCTAAATTGCCTGTAGTGTTTAGGTTGATGGGTCTGGGTGGGATGCTTCTAGGGGTGGTGTGGACTTGTTAGGCTGAAGGGCCTGTTTCCACACTGTAGGAAATTTAATCTAACGTCGCCATGTTCTGGTGCCGTCTTGGGTTACAGAATGAATTACTGAATAACTTGTACAAATGGCAAAATAGTGAATGAACTAATATTAAAATTGACGTAACTAAAAACAGCTTCAAAAGTTCATCTTTCCCTTTCTATAGACGTCACTCTGTCCGCTCCTCCAGTTGGTGCCATCCGACATGGTCCCTGTGGTACTGGCAACCTGTTTGCCACATCCAAGCTGGAGACGGTCACGCTATGCAGTCCTGCACCTCCTCCAATGCTAGACATTGACTGGCTTGTTATCCAATGCAGCCACCCAAGATGGAGTCGGAATGGAGACACGTGGAGGGGAGGTGCAAGGGCAACCAAAACAGAAAAAAATTGCTGCTGAGCTAGAAAGACAACAATGAAGCCATGTGGATGCAGAACTTGCCACATGAGCCATGAGCAGTCAAACCCTGTGCTCTGGAGCCAAACGCTGCCAACCTTACCACCAACATGTGTACTACCTCCCATCGTTTTTCTAGGTCGAATTCTATTTGCCTTCACCCTGTCCACCTGACTGGTACATTGTTATCCTCCTGCAGGTTTTGGCTATCTTCTTCAATATTTGCCACCCTACCTATTTTGGTGTCATCTGTAAACTTGAGCATACATTTAAGTCCAGATCATTATGTGCACTATAAACTGCAAGGACCTTGCAATGAGCTCTACACAGCCCTAATTAAAACAGAAGTCCAGTCACAGGAACTTGCCTCTACTGTCATGCTTCCTGCCTCTCGGCCATTTCTAAAATCAATGTGCCAGTTTGCCTTGTGCTGTTCTTGACCTATCTGTTGTAAGGGATCTCATCAAAAGCCATGCAAAAGTCCATTTGACTCTGAATGGTGGGACGGAAATCCCACCATCTGAAAAACATGTCCCATGGCTCACACATAATCGGCTTTGTGATATCTTGAGATGTGAAGGGCATATATAGATGTAGGCCTTGATATGTTTTCTAGTAATCTAATACTGTCTATAACAGTTGTCGTTGTGGTTGGCTGGTTGATCGCTGAGCTGGTTAAACGGAGTTTAAACGACAGGCAGGAAAACACAACAGCACTTCATCAGAGGCTGCTCTGATGATGTTACCCAGCAGGGTAATGAAATGTCTGTGGAGCAATGAACCAGCTCGGTGGGCCAACCAACCACAACCTGTGCTACAAATCTACTCTAAAACCTTTAACAGTTGTCGTATTATCCTTATAACTTTCAGCAATTTGAAATAAGTCAGAGCTATCATTTAAATCCATATTGTCACAAAAAAAACAGCAGAGGTAGTCTTTCCCAAAATAAACCCAAAAGGAAACACTACACAATATTTGCCAAACCCTCATCCTCAAGTCAACCAGAAGAAAAATGTATAGCAGAAGCTCTAAACAACACACACAAACACAACTGTTGTCAAAAAAACACTCAGTATTGGCTCTCAGGTTCCTTTACACACTAGCAGTCAATTTTTTTTATTTTAGTTTAACTGAAGATTATCCATAAACTAACAGAACAGTGAGCAGGCTGAAAAAAACTGATTGCCTTACTCCTCTATCTGCATTCTTTTTTCCCCATATTACACATAAAGCAGCTTGTTTCAAATACAGCACATTTTTCTGTCAGTTTATAATGACAAAGAGATATAAAGTATTACCAACAGTGTTAACGAGCAACACTTGCATGACAATAAACTCTTCATTGACATTCACTTCCATCAGAGCCACTCAGCTCTGGACCTCATTGCACCTTATAGACAAAACAACTGAACTCAAAAAGGTGAGACTGACTGTCTTTGACATCAAAACAGCATTTGGCTAAGTAAGACACTATGGATCCCAACAGAAATGGGAAACTGCAGGATAGCTGTCCATTGTTACAGGTCATATGCAATAAAAGTGGCTGTGGTTGTTAGGTCTACCATGAGTCCCTATCATGAAACTATTACAGGAGCTCCTTAGGGTAGTGTCCTAGGCTCAACTATTCTCAGCTGCTTCAATGGCTTTCCTCCATGACAAGGTCAGAGGTGGGGAAGTTCACTGATGATTACACAGTGTTCAGTACCACTCGCAACTTTCCTGGTACTGAAGCAATCCATAGCCACATACAGCAAATCCTAGATCAAGCCATCTAGACCTACAATAGACTTGTACAAAACTACACCGCAATTAATTTTGCGATGCTAAAAGCAGATAAAGGGCTCCGTAACTTACCAATATTGAAGTGTCACAACATTAAACAAACAATATTAAATGGGGACGTGATGTATTGTGGTAACAACATCAGAGCAGACAACGGGAATCCTGCAGTAGGAGACTCACTTCCTGACTCCCCAAAGCACGCCCAACAACGACGTGACACATGTAAGGAGTATGATGGAATACTCTGCACTTGTCTTGTTGAATGCAGCTCTTACATCATTCAAGAGATTGAACACATTCAGGACAAACCCTTCTGCTTTGCTAGCACCCATCCATCATTTTAGACATTATTCCTTTCAAAACCAATGTCGTGTGCACCATCTACAAGATTCAGTGCAGCAATGCACCAAAGTTCCTTTGACAACATTTTCCAAACCTACAACCTTTACCATCCACAACAGTGCATAGTCTTGCACTTTAAGCTTATTTTGAAAATTGTCATGCTAAGAGGTTGTGGTGGTGGGTGGTGGTGGTGATGGAGCACACTAGAACAAGGGAGGCCAATTACAAGCAGAGGCCTGTGTGTTACTGTAGAACAGAGCGATTATAGTTCCGCCAGAGTTCCATGGCAGACATTCCTGCATGGAACTTGAGGCCCACTCATTGTCCCAATCCTACTTTGGGAAAGTCCAACCCTAGGCCTACTGCAGGACAAGGGCAGCACACGCATTACAAAACCACCACCTGGAAGTTGTACCCTGAGCCACTTCGAACTATATCATTCTTCCTTTATTGTCACTCAGAATCTTGGACCCTACTTCTGGCCAGTAGCACTGTGCATGTATCTATACCACTTGAACTGAAGACAGCAACTCATCACCATCTTCAGAAGATATGATGACAACAATCATTATCTCAGATCACCTATGGACATACTGAAAAAAACAGAACACAGTCAAAAGATGATTGGGCTTCGCTGGAGCACTGCAGCAAGCCAGAGACAGAGATGTTGGCCAGGGAACAGGGTGGTGCATTAAAGTAGCAGACAACAGGCACCACCCTGACACACATTCCCCTCCCCTCCCTTGTCTGCTTTCCGCAGGGAATGTTTCCTCTGGAACACCCTGGTCCACAATTCCTTCACCCCCAACACCGCCCCACAGCCCCACGGCATCTTCCCCTCTAACCAGAGAAGGTACAATACCTATCCATCTACCTTCTCCCTTCCGTATCCAAGGGCCCAAACATACCTTCCAGGTGATGCAACATGTCACCTGCACTTTCCAGAATCTGGTCTGCTGCATTCACTGCTCATAATATGGTCTCCTCTACACTGGGAAAACAAAGTGTAGACTTGGCGACCGCTTCGCAGAAAATCTATGTTCTGCTCACAAAAAAGACCCTGAAGTACCTGTTGCCTGCCACTTTAATGCACCACCCTGCACCCTGGCCAACATCTGTCTCTGGCTTGCTGCAGTGTTCTAGCAAAGCCCAATGCAAGCTGGAGGAACAACAGCTCATTTTCAGCTTGGGGACCCTACCGCCCTCCGGACTCACTACTGAGTTCAATAATTTTGGCGCCAAAACTTTCCCATGTCCCAGCCCCCCACACCACACACTAGGCCTCGTTACCACATAGCCTGCTGTTACACACCCACTGTTGTTAGTCACTAACAGTCCCCATTAACAACTAATCACCATCCCAGCCTGATCATTAGCACATCCTTTGCCTGTCCAACTGTCTCTCTCTCTCTTTGGGTTCTATCCTTTTGTTTACTCCCTACCCCACCCACCTCCCTATTTTCTGCATCTAAACTGATGTTGTCCCAGCCACCATCAGTTCTGAGGAAGGGTCACCAGACGTGAAACGTTAACTCTGTCTTTTCCTTCACTAATGCTGCCAGGCCTGCTGAGCTTTTTCAGCAATTTTATTTTTGGGACTATAACAAATTGGGGAACCTCACTTGGTACACTTCAGAACAAAGAGCAATTACGACAAGCAACACCAACACTTCATGAAAGAGTACTAAAAATGAAATATTTCTACTGTATAACATGCTAGCCAATTTACCATTCATAAAATTGCACCAACAAAAAAAATGTTGGGCCATTGGTTTTCGGTTTTGTCAAAACACAGATTGACTGGAGCTGGAGTAAAACAGTTTTAGTTGGATCCCATGAACTACCTGATTATTCCACGTCAGTTCACCACAAACTTTAAGGTTAACCTCAATCTGTAGCTCTTTATCCCTAAAGAAGCATAACAAAACTGACACTATAATTGAAACTGAAGAAAAACAGAGCAAGAACAATGACTTTGTCTAATTATTATTTAAAATGTATGGAAACAAGGGCCAACAATAGCAAATGCTTAAGAACCTTGCTTATTAGCAACACACATTAGGAAATCACAGACAGAGACCATTAGCGAAATCAGAAACCATTTCCTTTCGAATTTTATCGGTTAAATACATATTTATTGCATTGCTTTTAAGCAAGTCTATCCAGGTAAGAAAAAAAAACGATCTATATATTGTCAGTGGAATACTCAGTATAAGAACTAAAATGTTAGCCAATGCAGCTCCATCAAGTTTCCAGTTTAAAACTTAGGAGATATATATTATTCTAAAAAATTCCAAAATGACGTGAGGAAATGAATGCAGTTAAATTATTTAATAAATTGAGAGCTTTGTGTAGCCTGTAATGCATGGACATGGACAAAAAAGTTGCATTTCTTCTAATTCCAAGTGAATTGCAAGGATTTCAACATCACAACCTTTGGAGGATTGGGAAATCTCTGATAAAATCTTCTGCCTTTCAGCATTTAACTCTGCATATGCAATGCTTTGCCTGTACTATTACAACAAAATCTAAGGCAATATAACCTTCCTTCCAACAACTTTTTGTAAAAATATGGTTACCTCTCCTAAAAATTCACTCTCTTCCTCCCGGACTCGAGCTTGGTCCCACAGTGTGATTTCTAACATACGTTCCCGAAATTCTCTCCGATGAACTGGAGAATAAATGAATGTCTGGTTCCATTTTGGCTCAAGCGTCTTCTTCACCGTTTTTGTTCTTCGTTTGCTTTTGTCACTGGCAAACAATCACAGGATAGAAATTAGAAATGCATGCAGAGCTTCAAAACACACACTAAAAGTATGCCTATTAATTTGATGATGTGGATGTCTCTGAGGACAGAGGACATGGATTGTTACAAGGTACATTCCAACCGGATCCTTTAAGGCCTATTAGGAGATACATGAGATAAACTCAGTGGATGCTCCATGTCGGAATTTCTCATAAAGTCAGTCAAAGCTCAAACTTTAGGCAATAATGACAATGACATGGAGACACATAACATGGATTTCCACATTACTGACTGATGCTGGTTCTCTTGATCCAACTTTCACCAGGGCAACTTTTTTCTAAAATTGGGTCATGCTCTGATAGGAATTGGCAGAGCCACCCACACACAATAAGCCGTTAAACTAATCATAAACTTATCAAGACCTACTGTCAAACACAACTAGGATTGCCTTGTTTTTCAGACTTCACTTGCAGCCATATGCTGCCTTCTCGAGGGCACTTCCTCACTCCCCCAAAATGGTGGTTTAGGTTTGAAGGATTATTGTTAATTTTACAATTTATAATGAGTTGGAGAGAGGGTGCCACTCAGTTCACCCTCTCCCTCCCTGACCCTGCAAGGCCATGCTGCTGTTGTTTCCAACCTGAGTACTCCAGCTCTAAGGCTTCACCCGCTATTTTTAGTTGGACAACGAGCCCATCCTCTGGCCAATCGAGGAGAAATCGTACATGTTCCTCACAGTGGAGGATTCTGATCTCTGCCTAAGTCTGATGGTGGAATCATAAAGCCTGCAGAAAATCCTGAACTAAGTGTAAATGTCACAAAAAAGCAGGGTTAAATGAAGACATAGGAGAGTTGGAACAGAGTATATATGTGACCCACTCATCTGAAAGTCATAAAACATGGGAAAATGTATGGTAACATTATACACTGCTTTATCCACATTTATAAGAGAATCATTCTTAGTAAGCTTGATGCCTCCACTTGTGTGTAAATATGGGGCAGCATAATAGCTCAGTGGTTAGCATTGCTACCTCATAGCACCAGGAACCTGGGCTCGATTCTACCCTCAGGTGACTGTCTGTGTGGCGTCTGCACATTCTCCCCCTGTCTGCTTGGGTTTCCTTTGGGTGCTCCGGTTTTCTCCCACAGTCTGAAGATGTGGAGGGTAGGAGGATTGGCCATGTTAAATTGCCCATAAAAGCGTTCAGGGATGTGTAGATTAGGTGGGTTATAGGGGGATGGGTCTGGGTAGGATGCTCTGAGGGTTGATGTGGGCTTGTTGGGCTGAAGGGCCTATTTCCACACTGTAGGGATTCTATGATCTATGAATATAATGCGACAAGATTATATACGCAATTTCGATTATTAAGATGGACATAGAAAATTATAATAAGTTGCTAAGTGACTGACATAGGATTTTAATACATCTAATACAGCTTAATACAATCCACTCCTTGCTACCTCTGCCAGTGAAGCCATCAGGAGAGTCATCATGGTGAATCATAATGTATTTCTACTGTCAATGATTATCATTCAGTCATTAACACCACAAAACAATGAAAAAGGTTCTATAGCCAATAAGGTGAAGCTCATTGCTTCTTTGGGTATGAAAGAAAGATTCCAATAGAACTGAAATAATTTCAGTTATCATATGTTGATAAATATTTAATGTAAGGATTGGAGCAATTACATTAACTGCGACGTGCCTCTTAATCACACCCTGAGGGTAACTTTCGTTTACTGGTGTAAGTCAAACATAGGAGATAAAATTACTTACAGCAATTGCACAAGATAGACTCATGGCGAAGTGACTTCAAATTTGGTAATCTTCGGTCTTATGAAATAATAGCACTGACCACTGAGGCACGACTTGTGTCAAACAGCACCTGATTATATTTCCGCTCAGCTTTTCTAATACCCTTCCAAGTGTTCAGCTTAGCAAACTCAAAGCCCTTAATGGCTATCTCCCCACCTTCTATGTCTGCCTTATTCTCACTCATAGCGTCCTGGATGCTCAGCAGGTCATCACCCAGTTCACCACCAGAAGGTTTTTGAGCATATGGATTCAAACTGCCATTGGCTGTGGCCAACAGTGTAGTCATCACTGGCTTAGCAACAACTGTATATTGTTGGAATTATCGCAGTTTGGATCTCTGAATTGGCAATGTTGTCTTGTCAAATCGAACCAAGGATATAAATGAGCCAGCAATGATGGGAACTGTTAGCCTTTTCTACTGTCTAGAATACATTGTCTCAGCCTTGCCAGTGTACTGGAGTATACTACGGAGACAGGCTTTATAAAAACCGAGTCAAGTCAGTGTCATAAGCACCGAAACAGACCCTTCAGGACAACCAGTCCATGCTGAACATAATCCCACACTAAGCCAGTCCCAGCTGCCTGCTCCTGACATATATCCCTCCAAACCTTTCTTGTTCATATATCCATCTATATGTCTTTTGAATGTTGTAACTGTATCCGCATCCACCACTTCCTATGGAAGTTCATTCCACACGCAAACCACCCTGTGTAAAAGATTTGCCCTAAATGTCTTTTTTTAAATCTCTCTCCCCTCACATTAAAAATATGTCCCCTAGTGTTGAAATTCCCCAGCTTAGGGCGAAGACAACTATCATCAACTCTGTATATACACCTTTCATTACGTTATAAAAAATTCCATCAGGTGACCTCCCAACTTCCTAAGCTCCAGTGGAAAAAAAAAATCCCAAACTGTCCAGCTTTTGTTATAAAACAAACCTTCCAAACCCAGCAACATCATGATAAATCCCTTCTGAACCCTGTCCAGCTTGATAATATCCTTCCTATAACTGGGCGACCAGAACTAGTGCAGTATTCCACTAGAGGCCTCACCAATATCCTGTACAACCTCAACATAGCGTCCCAATGTCTATACTTGAAGTACTGAACAACGAAGGCAAGCATATCAAATGCCTCTTTAACCACCTAGTCTATACGTGACACAAACTTTAAAGGATTATGTAGATGCACACCTAGGTCCAAAACCCTTAATGTTCTACACCACTACCCAAAGCCCTACCATCAATTGTATAAGCCTTACCGTTATTTGTTGTACCAAAATGCAATTCCTCGCATTTATCCAGATTGAACTTCATCTGCAATTTTTCAACTCATTGGCCCATTTGATCAAGATCACTTTGTAATCTTCGAAAGCCTTCTGTCTACTATGCCACCAATTTTAGTGTCATCCGCAAAATTATTGGCCATGCTTTTTACTGTCTCATTGAAATCATTTATATAACGACAAACAAAACTGGACACAGAACTGATCCCTGTGGAACACTACTGGTCATAGGCCTCCAGTCCAAAAAGCAACCCTCCACCATAACTTGCTAACAAAGTGTGGAGCAGGATGAACACAGCAGGCCAAGCAGCATCTCAGGAGCACAAAAGCTGACGTTTCAGGCCTAGACCCTTCATCGGAGAGGGGGATGGGGAGAGGGAACTGGAATAAACAGGGAGAGAGGGGGAGGTGGACCGAAGATGGAGAGAAAACAAGATAGGTAGAGAGGAGAGTACAGGTGGGGAGGTAGGGAGGGGATAGGTCAGTCCAGGGAAGACTGACAGGTCAAGAAGGCAGGATGAGGTGGTAGGTAGGAAATGGAGGTGCGGCTTGAGGTGGGAGGAAGGGATGAGTGAGAGGAAAAACAGGTTAGGGAGGCAGAGACAGGCTGGGCTGGTTTTGGGATGCAGTGGGGGGAGGGGACGAGCTGGGCTGGTTTTGGGGTGCAGTAGGGGAAGGGGAGATTTTGAAGCTTGTGAAGCCCAATGGTATCGACGTGGACTTCACAAGCTTCAAAATCGCCCCTTCCCCCACTGCATCCAAAACCAGCCCAGTTCTTCCCCTCCCCCCACTGCATCACAAAACCAGCTCAGCTCATCCCCTCCCCCCAGTGCATCCCAAAACCAGCCCAGCCTGTCTCTGCCTCCCTAACCTGTTCTTCCTCTCAGCCATCCCTTCCTCCCACCTCAAGCCGCACCTCCATTTCCTACCTACTACCTCATCCCGCCTCCTCGACCTGTCCGTCTTTCCTGGACTGACCTATCCCCTCCCTACCTCCCCACCTATACTCTTCTCTCTACCTATCTTGTTTTCTCTCCATCTTCGGTCCACCTCCCCCTCTCTCCCTATTTATTCCAGTTCCATCTCCTCATCCCCCTCTCTGATGAAGGGTCTAGGCCCGAAGGGTCAGCTTTTGTGCTCCTGAGATGCTGCTTGGCCTGCTGTGTTCATCCAGCTCCACACTTTGTTATCTTGGATTCGCCAGCATCAGCAGTTTCCATTATCACTCCACCATACCTTATTGTCTCCTGTCATTAAGCCAATTACGTATCCAACTGGCAAGCTCACCCTGAATCCCATGTGACCTAGGTTACTAATTAGTCTATCGTGCAGAACCTTGTCAAAGCCTTTACTAAAATCCAAATAAACAACACCTATTGCTCTTGGTCAGGTTCTACCAGATTCTCTAAATGAGTTTCCAAATAACAGCTGTATCAGAGATAATGGGAACCACAGATGCTGGAGAATCCAAGAAACCTCTCTGATGAAGGGTCTAGGCCCGAAACGTCAGCTTTTGTGCTCCTGGGATGCTGCTTGGCCAGCTCCACACTTTGTTATCCAAATAACAGCTTCCAGCTTTTGCATATCCCATAGTGCCTTCAGTACTAATAATGCCTGCTAGTAATTTTTTTGATGTGTGAATCTAATCGACAACTTCTAGCATAATATTGTCAATGTTGAATGGTAATATGGAAAGATCCTGAATCATGACATTCCTTGAAACTAATTCTCAAACTGAACACTTCAAAGACATGACAAAATCAATCAAAGAAGCTCCTACTCCATTTTTATGGTACATGCTAGTTTGCCTTAACTGCTTATTTTCCCCCCCTTTTTAAAAAATCTACTCCCAGCTCTTCAATTTTTTGGTCAAACTTTCCCAATCCTCTGGTTCACCACTAATGATTGTCATCAAGTATCAAGTTGAAAGAAAGCATGTGCAATCTTCAAACTTCTTGGTTAACCATGGCCAGTTTATCCCCTTCCTAAAATCCTTCTTTCCCACTGAGTTTTGCTGAGTCCCTAACTATTTTCTCAGGCTTATGCCATTGTGCCTTTAACTTTCTTTTCTGTTAAACTCCTTTCCCAATACACATCAGCCAACTCTGTCACTAAACCCTTCTAATCACACTTGGAAAAAAAGAGTCTGCATTGTCATTTCTCTCTCTCTCTCAAAGTGAAAGCTAAACTCATCATGTTATAACCAGTGTTTCCTAGAGGATCTTTTACGCTGAGTCCATTTATTAAATCTGCCTCATTACACATTATCAGATCTAAAAGAGCCAGAAACATTAACTTTTTTGCCTTCACAGATGCGGCCATACCTGCTGAGCTTTTTTTCCCCCAACAAGTTAGTTTTTGTTCCTAAAATAGCCAGAACTTGGTTGGATGTACCACGTATCATGCTTGTAAACTCCCCCGAATTCTAAATCAATAATTCTAAACTCTTAATAAAAAGGTATAAAGGCAATCTAGCAGTTTCCATGAAAAGAGCAAAGGTGCATCTTTAAATGTATAAAAAGGAAGCGAGATGCCAAAGTGAGCAAAGGCCCCTTAGAGAATGAGGCAAGGGAAATAATAACGGGGAACCAGGGAATGGCAGAGGACTTGAATAAATCATGAGTTAGCATTTTTCACCTTGTGGTTACCTCTGCCAATCCTGACTTTTCCAATCTACATGAAGACTAAAGTCAAACACATTGTGGTTGATTAGTGGTTACTTTTGTCTTTTTTACTTCCCGATTTATTCCCTATCCTAACTTAGGGCCACTGTTTGGGCTCTTATAGACTATTCCCCCAAGAGTCATCTTTTCCTTTTCATTTCTTATCTCTGCCCATATGACTTGTACATCATCTGATTCAAGATCATTTCTTGGCATTGTACTTCTACCTACAAATCCAACCTAACACCCTTTCCTTCCTGTCTGCCTTTTTGAAAAGTCACATTCCTCTGCATATTCTGGTTCTTGTTTCTCGTTTCCTCGTAACCACGTCTCTGTATTGGCTACAAGGTCATATCCATTAACCTGTATTTGTGCTCTTAACTAATTTTTGTTCTGAAAACAATGTAGATTTAAGCAAACAAAAAAACATTATTAGCATTAAAAAACAAGGTGTAGAGCTGGATCAACACAGCAGACCAGGCAGCATCAGAGGAGCAGGAAAGCTGACTGTTTAGGCCCAAAACGTCAGCTTTTGTTCTCCTAAGATGCCGCTTGGCCTGCTGTGTTCATCCAGTCCCACATTTCGTTATCTTTCAGGTCTGGGCCCTTCTTCAGAGACATTAATAGCATTGTTGCCCTGTTTGACCCAGTTTGTAGCTTCTTTATAATGCTTGTACACTTTGTCCCTATCTGGGTATTATTCTGAAAACAGTTGTCTTGTAATGCTACTGAATTATTTTGCTATAGAAGCATGTATCTCGCCTTTCACTTGAGAGTGAGTGTCCTTGGCAAAAGCAGTGAGGCATAGTGACTCATCAGTGGATTTTGTTTCCAGGTGATGAGATTTGGTTTCAAACAGATCACAAACATGATATCCTGCAGACAGCCTCACTTACTGGCATTTCAAACAGATGCAATCTGATTGGGAAGTCAATTGATCAATCAACCAATAAAGTTCTTAAAATTACATCAGGTAACATGAAAGCTCATGAGAAAACGGCTTTAAAATTGTGAAAGGAATATTTTTAAGATAACCTTTAAATATACTGCTGAATATTCAATAACTGTCCACTTTGGTTGGCATTTGTGTGTGGAAGTATTAACAGTTCATTTGAAGCACCACATTTCAAATTTGCAGTTGCGGCAAACCTGGGACATTGGCTGTAAATGATATCTGTTGGTCCTTTCTTCTGAAACTGTATCCAAGGATTGGACCATGGACTTCCATTGAAGTTCACACATCTGAGCAAGGTTCTGCAGTGGTTAGCCACTGCCTCTTGTAAGATTGCTGATCAGGAGACTCTGCCATTCCTACTTCCTGTCATCAGACCCACTGGAAAGATTTACAGGTTGATTGCCAGCTTAACTATCACATTTGAAAAACAATTACTATGGTCAACAGGCCATGGCATGGGATTCAAATACAGAATTCTGGCCCAGAGGTAGGGATGCTACTACTGCAGCACATGACCTCCCATTCAAAATGTTGAAGACCTAATTACATAAATTCTATAATATTATAAACCCACTACAAAGGTTGCATGATTCACGAGAGAGATTCCTGTCTTGCAGAGATGTTAGTGGATCCTGCATGAATACATCCAAGATACAGATGTGCACTTGATTCCCAACATGCACTCAGGCTATAGGCAAGCAGTGTGAAGTCAAAAGTCTATCTGCAAAAGTGGCGAAATTAAGAGATTTGGCAAAAGAAAATTATGGTGAAATAAAGTAAAGCTTTGTCACACATGCAAATGGTTTGGGTCTGACTTGCACTGCCCGAGAGTGTATTGGAGGCAGGTTCAAATAAACCTTCAAAAGGATATTAGACTGTTCTCTGAAAAGAAAGAATGTGTAGTTTTATGGGGTGAAAGTCAGAGAATTGTCCATTTGGAGAGCTGGATTCATGATTCTCAGGTTTATAATTGGACCAATTACAAAATATCATAATCTAACATGCATAGCCACTAAACAGCGGAGCCTGAGTTGAAATAGGGTCTTCCTAAGACATTTAAATAAAATTATGATTATTCCATAGACCCAAGCTCGTTTGAAAACAGTATTATTGATGAGCATTTATTGTTTGCTCATTATCCAAAATTCAGTGGGAAAAAATTACATCCCAATGGGATTTTGCTACAGCACTTTTGTAGGGATTCATTTCTCACTTATCTACTGAATACATCAATTATCGTTAGCATTTGTGCTTAGTAATCAAAAAGGATACAATGTGACTTCTTTTTGGATAGCATTTTGAGCAAATTGTGCCACATGAAGTTGGCACTACTGCTCATTTAACATCTATATTTGTTTCATGATGGCAGTTCAAATTCAAGTAAATGTAACCAGATTTTAAAACACAACAAAGATGTTTCAGTCAATTATGTTCTATAACCTGATGCAGAAGGTATTTTGGTCAATATGCAGTGTAAGTTGTCGTAACTTCTCCAAATGTTCACCTCAAATAAGTTATAAAACAGCAACTAAGGAAGTAAGTGTGTAAATCTTCAAACACCATTCCCATAACCATATAAAGTTCAGTAAGACCAGAAGGAGGCCAGCTGCCCACCCAGTCAGAACAGGAATTTGGAAAGCCCAAATTTAGATGAACAAGTGCAAATTATGAGATTAAACAGAAAAATAGGTCAAGTTCTCCAACAAATCAAAAAGTCAGAAAGCAAATATTTTACATGAACAATCCCACGTGCGAAGGCAGTTAAAGAACTCTACCTTCGATCAGGAAGAAAGTAGATTTTCACATAAGGATTTCTTGGCCTTCCTTCTTCCCTGAAAGGAAGATCTTTTGCTCCCAGAATTGTAACTATAAGCTGGTGGCCAACTTTGTCATACCAGAGTTTGATCTGTTGGAAGATCATATCATCATGTAATAATTGCTTGTTAAAATCTACCTGACCACATAGTTTTAAAGTTTTCTAAATATTCTCAAAATTCCTTTGCAATATGAAATCACGTCATTTCAGTTCATCTGCACAAGCTACATTAAATCTAAGACAGCAACTACTAATGTACATGGGAACTGTAAATAAAGTGGTATTATTATTTTGTTTCATCATACAAAGGGTCCCATCTGAGGATGGAATAAATCTCTGTTTCAAACAAAATCCAGAAGGAAGTCATTATTCTTGTAGATAATAATTGCAATATTTATCAATAAAATATTTGGCATAACTACATTCTACTTTCAGTTACACAAAATAAAGGTCTTTTCCAGTGGTTATGATGTGGAGGATAGGTATCACTGATTTGGAGAGAGACCAGGTCTAAAAGAATAACAATAAACATAGTCAGTATGATAGCACAGCTCCATGAAAATTATCAAAAATGAGACAAAATTAAGAACTTAGACAACGACATTATACTTTTTCATTATTTCAATAAGTAAAACGAACTAGAGACCAGAAAATAATCTGTGGTTCATTGCATTTTCAATGCATTTTATGAGTTTAATAACTGCATAATTCAAATTTGAAATCAAGTAATTTTTCAAAGTTGCAGAAGCTGCTTCTACCTCTCAACATCATGTCCTTTCTAGTTCTCCTTTGCTTATGCTGTCTGTTTCTTTCCTAGGGCCTGACTTTGTATCCCACTACAATTCTATTTTTAAATACTTTTTCTCTTCTCTACCTCCTGTAACTCAAAGACCTACATTTCTATATTTGATGTGCCCCCTCTGTTATTACTGCTTTTCCTACAGTTCTTACAAATCTTCTTTCTTTCAGGGTCATTTTATTGGCTTTTGTCTACTCTTGTTTTCTTATTTAATTTCACAGTTTTAATAGTTCTCTCACACTCCTCCACTATTCTAAGTCCTACTCTTCTCCCTCATTCAATCTCTCCAAGTGTTCCTTTCTTGCATTGTGTGTCACTTTTCCACTCACCCATTCTTCCCACTAATGACTGTTTCACTTGGTGAACTTAATTTAACCTGCTGTTAAATGAGCAATAACAGCCTCATAAAGGGATAGGTAACCCCAATAATCCCTAATTACGCAGGTACACCATTTTCAAAGGCACTCAAGTTATGAGTGGGGAGGGTGGTGTTAATTGGCTCAGGATGAGACCTCTATCCTCGAGTATGAAGTGCAACTGGACCATGGCAGTGATTGTTGGTGAACCTAGAAGGAGAGGGAAACTAGAGGTATTTAGAGGGGTCAATGAGGCCCTTATGTGATGACTAATTGCTTAATGAAGGATCTCAACTGGCAGAAAGAAAGATGAGCTGCCCACATCTCCCTAAATAGTGTGAAATTTCAGGTGGGGAAGAGGCACCAGCATTGTTGCCTATAGCACTGTACCAAACTTTACACCCTATCTACCAGCAATTTCCATCCCTGGAGGAATGCAAAATTCTGCTGTTAATCTAGTCAGGAGCATGGGTCGGAAATGGTCGGAGCATGTGTTGTGCATTTTCTATCATGGGTGATTAAGAACAAAAAAGGCTTATCCTATGCAAATTTGCTATTTTTTTGTGAGAAGGCCGTGCAAGAGTGCTCTTCCAGCTCTTCAAAAAATAATCCAAGCTGTTGCCAACCTGCTTCTTCTATAATCTGAACTCTTGCCCTCAGTCAGGTATCCCTTCTTCACTTTAATTCTCCTTTTGCTGACCGGAATAGCTACAAATTGGTCGGAGTCATTTCAGTGAATTACATTCAGGTCCCTAGTTGATGCTTCAAAGCTTGAAGACTTAGCACTAAAAAGGCAGTAAAATTCTTTGCTTCTCTGCTTTAGATATAGAGGATAGTGTGTGAGTTCTGTTGACTGATCATTCAAAACTCAATTCACACACTTTTAATTCCAGATAATTTCAGTGCTTCCATTCCAAACTTCCCACTCATTTTCAGTTTTTCACTTGAGATTGTTGCATCCACTCACTCTTTCCAGCTGGATTTTTTTCTCATATTCACGCTCAAACAGTCATTCAGATCTATATATTCATTCATGAAAATTCAATATCAAAGGAAACCTGTTTGAACAATCATGCAAACAACAGATATAACTGAGCATTGAATAAATGCACAATTCCTCAAACATGCAACAAAGCAAAGAAGCAGCCTGCCATACTGCAAATGAAGTTTTGGTAGATGGAATTTAATTTTAAGCTTTAATATGCCAGCAAACAAATTGTACCCAAGTACAAACCTTATCCCAGCTATACCTCAGTCAAAAACTCTTTCACAATCAACTATACAAAATAATCTTGGTATCTATTTGTTTACAGTAGATCAAAAGATGGGACTTCTCCTCGAGCACAGGTACTCTGGTTTTGCAGTGATCAATCACACTTCTTTCCAAACTGCTAATTTTCCTTTCCTGGAGAAAATACATTTACTGAAAATAATTTGTATTGTTTTAACTCCAAATTAATAACTTTTGCTTTTCAGTAGGTAGTTTGTTTGCCATAAAAAAACAGTTCACGCATTTCAAGTAAAAAAAATTGCAGCAAAAGTGTTCCCATTATTGGTGCTTTGCCTAACTGAGAAAAAGACAAAAGAATGGAGATAATTGTACCATGCCAGAGCAAGAGCAGATGGAGATATGGAGCAGGCCATATCTCTGACAACACATATATACGTAACATCCAGTCTGATTTTATCCAAATCATGTGCATAATTGGCAATCATTCATTGTTGTTAGAATAGTGTCTTTTTCACTTTAGAATACAACCAAAACAGCAAGTATCTTTTTCTCTGTAATGAATTATCTTATAATACAGTGCACGCTTCAGCGAGTGTGGAATACTTGTTCAATTCTCGGCACATTTGGAAGCTTTAGAGGAGTTGAAGAAAACTTTGGCGAGTGGTTTCAGTAATGAAAGCGTTTAGCTACGTTGTTGAATTGGAAAAACTGGAGTTGATCTCCTTGGAGAATAGAATGTTGAGAGAAGATTTGATAGATGCATTCAAAATCATAAGGTTTCTGGACAGACTAGATAGGGACAAATTGTCTTCATCGGCAGAAAGGGTGAGAACGAGGAAAAATAGATTTAAGGCGATTGACAGATGAGCCAAAGGTGACACAATGAAGAATATTTTTTGCAATGAGTGGTTAGGGTCTAGAAGACATTAACTAAGCTGAGCGTCACGTTAAATCACTTTTGAAAGTGAATTGGATAAGCATTTGATGAAAACAAAATGCAAAGTTATGGGGAAAAGGGCAAAAGATTTGTCATCAGCACAGACAAGAGAAGGTGAATGGAGTCCCTTCTATGCTGTATCCAGTCTATGATTCTCTGAAGACATACTGAAGTGGATACTGCAAAGTGTATAGGTGTTTCTTGGAAGAAGACCTAAAACAAACATGTGAAATATCTCTTGGACTTCTCAGTTTGAGTTTGGAGGGAATCCTCAATCAGTTAGCTGAATGGAGCATCATATCAAAGGAACAGATGTCCTTACAGAAGGAGGAGGAACAAGAAAAGAATGACTAACGTCACTTGCAAATCACACAACCTATAAACAAACTGGGATGCATAAATGACCACCGCTGCAGAGTTTGTGGTTCCAACTGGCCCAATTGTTATAAGCAAACTATAACACAGAGAAGTAATAAAAAAAATTCTGACTTATTAGGATCATAGTTAGTCACAAGTTCCCAAAGAAGAGAGACCGCCACAAACTTTGCCACAATATTCTTTAAAAACAAACATAGATAATATCTGTTTGTATAGGTATCATTTGTTTGCCAATGGTCAATTGAAGAATCTAATGTAAGTTGGAAAATGCAGCTCACTGTTCTTGAAAACAGCTAAATGGCAATGTGAATGAATATTGTTTCTTAAAACATGCACAGCTTCATTTAATATTGCTGAGATGTTTGAAGGTTAGAAAATATGCATATATGCTGTAAAAATACAAAGGAGAGGGAGAGCAGATAGCAAATAAAATCACTGTAACTGATTTACCTCTCTGCATTTTCCAAATGATAACATTATACAGTGCCTTTACCTGAACCCTAGGAACAAAAGGCGCTGTTCTTCTACTAAGGCTTTGGCTCTGGTAAGCAAAATTAAACAAAGAAAATAAATAAAACCAAACAAAAAAAAAGGTACATCCATTGTCAGATACTTACAGAGTGCTCTAAAATGAAAATGAGACACAAATACAGCAGCAAATGTTTTACCATAGCACCCTTGATATCCCACTTTGTTTATCAAAAAATAAGACTGTAGTTATGAAAATATAAACTTTTTTGAAATCATGTTTGCAACAAGTTTCATTGATGGGTCAACAAACTGACTCCTTTAAGGACTCCATCTTTATTTTGATACTGCCTATCCAATTCCTGAGGCCTAGATTTCAGTAGCATTCCAACATTTTGCAATTGCATTGTTCATTCAAAAAGAGATTTTGCACGTTGCAATATATGACACACTGTTTTGGCAGTTTTTGTTTCTTTAATCCTACATTGTTATTTTTCTGGGAAATGTTTAACATTTTCAGTCTGGATCATAGCCTTACACACAAATCTTTTCTTTCATTGCTTTCTACTGATTGACTTTTCCTCTGACAAAGCCAAATACTCAAAATAAATCAGCAGCAAAAGTCCTGCAAATCAGATATGAAAGAGGTTACAATATTAATTCAAAGGACGGTTAGAAATGCAATGTTAATGTACAAAGAGGAAGCAGAAGCACATTCAGTCAATCAGTAGCAGGAATATTACCTTGCACTGTATGACATAGGTATTACCAAATGAAACCAGGCAGTTTAAGCAACAATCAACAGAGAATTCAGAACCATCAAAATGCACATTGAAGCACTTAGCAAGATGTTCCAGTTAATCATTTGTTACAAGTTCAGCAATTTTCTCCAAATCAGTCCTGCATTGCACACAAAATGGCTGACTCAGCTGTATATATAATCAAACTGAAGTGCCCTATTTAAAATTTTTACATGTAAGTAGGTCACCATTTTATTTCTGTAAAATTTTGTCCCTCTATCACTCAGCTTCACAAACACATGCACTTGCCGAATCGGCCCATTCATTTAAAAAAAGCCTCTGGCTCAGCAATGTGGAGTACTGGCACAGCTGCTTGCTAATCCAAAGGAGAGTTTCCTGAGGAAGAAAAATAATTCCACAAAACCAAAGAAACAGCAGTCAAAACTCTCCATGTCTCTCACTTTTGTTACAGTTACACTTATAGTTTAGAAGGGAAGCACACCCCCAAAGATACCATAAAAATGCAGCAACAAAATTAAGTACCAAATCACTAAAAATATACCTTAGTGTCGAACACCATTGCCCAATGCATTTGCAACATGCTGATTTGGCTACATACTCACAATAAGTTAATAATGTGCAGTTTTAGAGCCACACAATATTGAGTTTTATTAAAATTGTAGCACTGCGTATGTAAGGTAAAGTCACCACACTCCCAGTGGACCATAGGCCTGCTCTCTCATTACTGAGGGATGAGTCCTGGCGAGTTTAGCCTCAGGAACACCATGTCTCAGAAGAGAGTGGAGGTTGAGAAGATGAGACCTTCATGATGACCTCAGTTAGGATGGGAATTAAACTTGCATAGTGATGTCATTCCGCATTGCAAACCAGCTGTCCAGTCAACTGAGTTAACTAATCCCCACAGCAAGTATATAAGTGACACTCACTAGACTATTGTGTTCATCAGTGTCTAATTGAGGAAGGAAGAATCAGTCATGTATCGATCTGAGTGTCCTTTTGCTTAAAGAAGTTAAACAGTCTGCCATTAGTTTTTTTTCTCTCAATTCCTTCCACTCTGGATGCTTTAGAATGATAATACTTTTAGATGTGTGGGACGTCTCTACAAAGCATTTGGAACAAAGGGCTGGCGATCAGAAGGTCTATGTTCTGACTTCTCTCAAAATTTTCTTCAAAATTTGGTGACACAGCTTGCACTAACAAAATTTTGTTTTGTTTCATTGCTAGCAGTTTTCTCAGAATAGTGAAGTGCATGATCAATGGACGGTATTACGTGCCTAATAATGCAGTATGGATACTCCAATTTTTGGAAAGCTGTATCAATGCCACAATATCCAAATGTATTCAAGCCTTCTTCATAATGGATCTATTCAAATGAGCAATTCAACGTTATAAGTATTATTGGGGAATGAGGGATTACAGGATATTCTCCACAAGCTATGTTTAAAAATGGCATGTGACAAATGTAAGCAGGGCAAGAATCAGAGCTTAATAGCAATGCATAGAAGCTTGTTGAGTCTTTCTCCAAACCTGAATATACATTAAGTCTGATGAAGTGTAGAGTTTACTTTGGAAGCCATTCTGTTTTTGAATCAACCAAAGCTCACTGTGCTCAGAAACAGAACACTTCAAATGTGTACAGGTTTGCTATTCAGAAGTGCTGTATTTTAAAATCAAGTCAAATCCTGGATCTAATGGTGGTTATTTCTTCATTTCTGACCTAAAACCTCTTTTCAAAAGATTGCCTATGATTATATTGGGAAAAATATAAATATTTTTATATTTTTTTACACTACGTGGCCAGTGACTTTGACCACGATACATTTGGAGAGCATCAAAATATTGGTGTAATTAAAAGCATCTTAACTTGCAATGGGCTTGAGAAATCCACTGGATTTTCAACACTGATAGGAAATGGGATGCAGTTTACAGTTTCTACAATTTTATAACTTGCTTTCTGGTGACCTTTCCACCCATCAATACAAAGCTAATGTCATTGGTGGCGGACACAAAAACAGAGATTCATTAACTCACTGCATCACTACACACAATGAGGTTAGGCATACCACCCATTCATTGTGTGTAAAAGGGTCCAACTGTTTTGGTGGAAGTGTTGAGGGGATGGAGGGTAATCCAGGCTAGCAAGTTGAACACTCAAAAGCTGGTCAATATTTTCTTCCTTAATTTGGTGTATCTATAAACAAGAGAAAGTCCAGGTATTCCTCACAAGGCTAGATGGCCATTAGATATTTACACTGCATCAATCAGGTGAGCGCTAAAAGTACATCAATAGTGGTGCTTGCACCCTTCCATCAAATGCAAGCACTAAGTCCTACATACCCCTTAACTGATTTCAATATGATCAACACTGGAGGGAGCTCAGCTCGTGCACTATTGACCATGGATGAAGCAAAGCATTTTGCTAAGGACAAGTTTACAACAAGTAGTCCTTGTTGTAAGAAACATCTGGTCCTTTGCTGCTTATAACCATGCACCAGGATGTTCAGTCACTAACAACATCAAAATAACTCAAAAGGGTTTTATAGATATATTTCCAACTTAAATCAAAAGCATTTGTGGTAAATAGAAACTGTTCTTGGTTACCCAAACTACACTCACTTCCGGACTGAAATATTACCATGTATTGCAATTTCACCAATACCACTTAATATAAAGTATAATATTGTGTGTGTAGAAATTAGCATCTATGACTACCAAATCTGAGTCATGAATCTCAGCTAATTAATATAAGAAAACACAATATATGATATAATGATAATAATATATAGTGTTTACATACTGAAAGCTGTCCAGGCAGGAACTGTGGAGCATCTCGCAACATTCCAGGACTCATGGGGCATGTGACAGAAATAGAGGTACGTTCCATCTTCTGAGACTCAAAGGAACTCGAACCTGTGTTTTGAAGTGGTCATTATTAACTGTTATAATTTACTTTTCCTCTTGCGTATTTAGACGGAGTGAATGCACATTTTAATAGGTGTAATGAGTTTGAAAGTAAACTTTAAATATAAACACAGAAATGAAAGAAATTACAAATATTTAAATAATGACGAAAAGCTAAACTTACTTCTGGACAAAAACAGGGAGGGAGGTTACTAATACTGAGAAGGTTATGCTGGAACATAGGTGATTTACCTCACTGAATTCTGTTTCCAAAAGTAGAAGTAAATAGGGTGACAAATAATTGTGCTTTAAAACAAAAATACTTTTAATAGAGAAGATGTGTAATCTGATGGAGGGAAGACTGCAAATGCATAATTCATTATTCACAATTTTAGAACTCTTGTATAAAGGTGATCCAATATTCATATAAATCAATTGACCAAAAACCTTTGCACTGTGAGATAGGGATCTGTTCAATTTTTGTCATTTATGTGTAGTCATGGGTGTCTGAGAAAGGTTACAGAAACAGTACAGAAGATTTAATTTAAATTAAGTGAAAAGGAATGTTCTGGAAAGAAAAACTGAATTCATGTTTTATAAGCAAGGGTTTTTAGATGTTTCAGTTATGATTGGTGAACAAATAATCTACATCTCAAGGTTTGGGTTTTTGATTCTCAATAATTAAAATTTTGATAGACCAATCTGTTTCCTCAGTATGCGTTGTCAAGTCTGCCACATTTAACATCATTCCTTCTAAACTGTGGCAAGCATTATAGTATGCATGAATTATAGTCAAAGCATATTATTTTAACCGTTATTACTGAGAGCAGCATCATTTATACTGACTATGGCTATTAAGGGTTAGCATCACTCTGTAGTCTTAAATCATTGAATCCCTACAGTTAGAAACTAGCCATTTGGCCCAATAAGTCCATGCTGAACCTCACAGCATCCCACTCAGACTTATCTATAACCTACCTAATCAACACATCCCTGAACTCTACAGGCAATTTGGCATGGCTGATCCACGTAGCCTGCACATCTTTGGACGGTGGGAAGAAACTAGAGCACCCAGAGGAAACCCACAGAGACACGTGGAGAACATGCAAACTCCCCACAGACAGTTGCCCAAGGGTGAAATTGAACCTGGAACACCTGTGCTGTGTGGCAGCAGCACTAACCACTGAGCCACTGTGCCTCCCCACCATCTTAAGAAGGTGAGAAAGATCTGGATGTGAGTTGGCTCGCTGAGCTGGAAGGTTAGTTTTCAGACGTTTCGTCACCATTCTAGGTAACATCATCAGTGAGCGCTGGTGTTATGTCCCACTTTCTATTTATCTGGTTAGGTTTCCTTGGGTTGGTCATGTCATTTCCTGCGTTGGTGATGTCATTTCCTGTTCTTTTTCTCAGGGGATGGTAGATTGTCTCCAAATCAATATGTTTGTTGATGGAGTTCCGGTTGGAATGCCATGCTTCTAGGAATTCTCGTGTGTGTCTCTGTTTGGCTTGTCCTAGGATGGATGTGTTGTCCCAATCAAAGTGGTGTCCTTCCTCATCTGTATGTAAGGATACAAGTGATAGTGGGTCATGTCGTTTTGTGGCTAGTTGATGTTCATGTATTCTGGTGGCTAGCTTTCTGCCAGTTTGTCCCATGTAGTGTTTGTCACAGTTTTTGCAAGGTATTTTGTAGATGACGTTTGTTTTGTTTGTTGTCTGTATAGGGTCTTTTTAAGTTCATTAGCTGCTGTTTTAGTGTGTTGGTGGGTTTGTGGGCTACCTGATGCCAAGAGGTCCGAGTAGTCTGGCAGTCATTTCGGAAATGTCTTTGATGTAGGGGAGAGTGGTTATGGTTTCTGAGCCCGTTTTGTCTGTTTGTTTGGGTTTATTGCTGAGGAATCGGCGGACTGTATTCATAGGATACCCATTCTTTTTGAATACGCTGTTTAGGTGATTTTTCTCTGCTCTGCATAGTGTGCTGCAGTGTGTCATGGCTCGTTGGAATAATGTTCTAATGCAGCTTCGTTTGTGGGTGTTGGGACGGTTGCTCCTCTAGTTCAGTATTTGGTCCGTATGTGTTGTTTTCCTGTAGACGCTGGTTTGAAGTTCCCCATTGGCTGTTCGCTCTACTGTGACATCTAGGAATGGCAGTTTGTTGTTGTTTTCCTCCTCTTTTGTGAATGTTATGCCAGTAAGGGTATTATTGATGGTCTTGAAGGTTTCCTCTAATTTGTTTTGTTTAGTGATGACAAAGGTGTCATCCACATAGTGGACCCAAAGTTTGGGTTGGATGATTGGCAGAGCTGTTTGTTCGAGTCTCTGCATTACTCCCTCTGCTAAGAACCCTGATATCGGCGATCCCATGAGTGTACCGTTGGTTTGTCTGGAGGTTTTGTTATTGAAAGTGAAGTGGGTGGTAAGGCAATGGTCCACTAGCTTGATGATGTTGTCCTTGCTGGTGTCTGGTGTATGTGTCTTTGGTTCTTCTAATAGTGTAGTCAGTGTTTCTTTGGCTAGGTTGACGTTGATGGATGTGAACAGGGCTGTTACGTCAAAAGAGACCGAGAGAGGGGTGCTTTTCAGACTGGAGGCCTCGTGGCCAGTGGAGTGCCACAAGAATCGGTGCTAGGTCTACTGCTTTTTATCATTTATGTGAATGATTTGGATGTGAACATAGTTAGTAAGTTTGCAGATGACACCAAAATTGGAGGTGTAATGCACAAAAAAGGTTACCCCAGAATGCAATGTGTTCTTGACTGACTCATCCAATCAGCCAGGGAGTGACAGATGGAGTTTAATTTAAATAAATGTGAGCAGCTGCATTTTGGAAAGACAAATCACAGCAGGACATATACACTGAATGGGAAGGTCCTGGGGAATGTTGCTGAACAAAGAGACCTTGGAGCACAGATTCATAGTTCCTCGAAAGAGGAGTCACAGCTAGAAAGAATAGCGAAGGCAGCGTTTGGTATGCTTGCCTTTATTGGTCAGTGCATTGAGCACTGGAGTTGGAAGGTTACGTTGCAGCTGTACAGGACATCTGTTAGGCCATTACTGGAATATCCGTGCAATTCTGGTCTCCCTGATTTAGGAAGAACGTTATGAAACTTGAATGGGTTCAGAAAAGATTTACAGGGATGTTTCCAGGATTGGAGGGTTTGAATTAGACGGAGAGGCTGAATAAACTGGAGCTATTTTCCCTCAAGTGCTGGAGGCTTTTATAAACTGAGATTAATGATGTTAATTCAGACATTTAGAGCAAAGGAGGAGGCCATTCTACCCAGCATGTTTGTACAAGACAACAAAGATTTGACTACACTAATCCTATTATCTAGCTTTTTGCCAATCACCCTGAAGATTGTGATGATGCAAGTGAATATCTGAACAAGCTTAAACAATGAAAGTTTCTGACTCAACCTATGTTCAAGCAGTGAGTTCCAGATTCCCACTACCTGTGAGCGAAAACTTCTCTAGTCAACTCTCCTCTTAGCCTTCTATCTCTTAACTTTAATCTATGACTTCTGATTTTTGAACTTTCTGTAAATGGAAAGACTGCTTTCCTATCCACCCTCTTTATGCATAAACCCTTCACTCTTATTCCATGCCTCAGCTAACAAAGGCATCTTCTCTGCCTTGAATCCCACCTGCCACTGCTCAGCCCATCTGACTAATCCATTAATAACCTCCATTGGGAGAGGAAAAGGCAGGATGAGGAGAGGTGTCTGAAGGCCAGGTGAGAGCTTAGGGTTTGGGGCCTATGCTTGGATGTCAGACGTTGGGACATTTAGAACGTAGAACAGCATTGTTTATCACAGAATCCCTACAGTGTGGAAAGAGGCAATTAAGCCCAACAAATCCACACTGACCCTTGGAGTATCCCACCCAGAAACATCCCCTATAACCCACATAATCCACACATCCCTGAACACCATGGGCAATTTAGCATGCCCAATCCACCTAGTCTGCACATCTTTGGAAACTGGGCACTCACAGGAAACCCACACAGACATGGGGAGAAAGTGCGAACTCCACACAGACAGTTGCCCGAGGGTGGAATTGAACCCGGGTCTCTAGTGCTGTGAGGCAGCTGCACTAACGATTGAGCCACCGCACCGTCCTGCCACCCCAAATGATGATGAGTAACTTTTTTGTTTGGCCTACATAGTATTTCAAGATGATTTTGTACGGGATCAGTAGGCACCTCAGATCATATCAGAAATTATTAGAAGGTCCTGAAGCATACTAAGCCATATATTTGCACTTGCAGAAGACCTAATGCTGATTTCAAGCTAAAACAATGGACATCTCCTGTTAGTATTCTCCACCGTTTAGCATGTGGGGCTGTTTGGTCATTGCTTCATGCGCGCTTGCTAGTCACAAGGAGGCTGTGCAGTGCCTAAGAAACTTGGACTATGTTCATTTAGTGGTGATTTTATTAGTTTGCAACTTCTATGTTTGATTAGAAAATATTTGGTTTCTAATTGTCTGTTTATTCAATATCTGTACTGTGTACCAGCATTTATGAAACAATCTCAATAGTGAAAAAGATTTTAATCATATCCATCAAATATCTACAACTCAGGGAGATGTCTGAGTGTTAGATATTGACAGTAGAGGTCTTAAATAATTAAAGAATATCTCTTGAAACTGTTTATTACAATAGAGAAAGGTGAAATGACTTTGACTTCATGCCACGAGTGAAATTGACTATTTTCTTTTGAGACTGAAGAAAAGGTAGAATTTTGCAGTCATATTGCACGTATGAGTAATTATCGACTTGGATTTTGTTCATTCAGTGGTGATTTTTTAGTTTGCTAAAAGAAGGAAATTGTACTGAACTGAAGAGAAAGAAATCATGCTTACTTGACTCTAGCTGTCCACGTGTGCTGTCTGGTATCCGGGGAATATCCCTTCAGGAAAGACAGAAAAAAAAGAAGCAAACGTTTAAAAGTCATCCAAATACTGCTCTGCTTTAACCAAGAGACTCCGTACCTTTCACCAGAATCACATAACTAGGTCATACTTTTATGAAGTCATTCTCCTATGTGCACACTGTAAAAATTGGCTAAAGGTGCAACAAACACACTTGCTTTTAAATCAGGAGAAAATGTATTAACATATGACTTGCATTTAATGATTAATAAATGAGTATTTTTTGACGACTATAAAACATGAAAAAGTCACAGCACAGGTGAATGCCTTTCAGCCAATAATGCCTGCACCAGCCAGAAAAAGAAAAGTGAGGTGCTCATGCTAAGCTCAACTTCCAGTGCCTAGTCCTTGTAGGTTTACAGCACTGGAGCAGATCCTCTGAGAATTCAGTTGTACACTCACCACGACCTTCATCTATTAAAATCAATGTATAGGAAATTGTGGAATAGTGTGCCAAAAAGATCCTGTCATGTATTCTCAAAGGGTGACATTGCAAACCTGTTTGTCAATTTTTTTCACAGTTCAATTATTTTGAACCACTGCATCTGAAAGCAAATTAAATGACAATTCAGTGAACAACATGGTGATAAGTGCAGCAAAACTCTCCTCTGTGTGGAAATTACCTTGGATACTTCCAGGTTTACTGCTGCAGGTAATACTTGGAGTTGTAGATGGTCCAAAGACTGAATAATGTCTCAGATCTGGGATGGGGGGGTTGGCAGAGTGGATGTGTTGTCATGAGAATAACAATATATCTGAAAATGCAGCTACATATAAATTTCAAATAAGAATTAACTTTAAAGACCATAAGGTCAGAATCTTTGCCTTGCTGCTCTCGCTGCAGCATGAGAATAGAAGTGGGTTGAAAATCTGGTACTTAGGAACTGAACGCTGATATTAGCATTCTGCTCTCAGGTTTCCCATGCAGATGTTGTTAGATTGATGATGTGTTGCATCTGTCAGAGGATGGCTGGGGACCATGGTGGACATCAAATTTGATCCATAGTAGAGGATAGAGCAAGAATGAGGATGGATTCATAAGACTGGAAGGACAATCAAATTCTCTAGCGCTTCCCTTCTGGTCATGCGACAGGCTATGAGTGCACGAATAAAACTTGTTTCGACAGATGAGAGGAGGCCATCTTCTCAGACAAAGCAAATGTGGAGGAAGTGGATGCTATCCTACATCTCCAACATCTTGTACAACACACCTCCGGTCAGAATTCCTCACAGCTCCACATGTTCCTCTCCCCAAATGAATTCTCACCTCTATATCCAAGCTGCCAAGCCTAATGTCACCTGTTACCCATCACAGTCACAATAATTTCAATCCATCTTGTCAACAAAATCCACTGCAAGAACTCCAGGCCTAGTCTAAGGTCTGGGAACTGCCCTCTAATAACACCAACACTGAATGCTGAGGATGAGGCAGCCATGGACATGGCACAAGGTCTGACCACTGTCTGGAGGCAGAGGTAGTGGGTCTCCAATATAAGAATTCATAACACTTTCATATGATACAAAGTAAATGCTGATTCTAATTCACAGTCACCAAGAACTGAAAGATGAGCATTAACATAATGACAATTGTGAAATCTTTATCCAAAATCAGTTTTAATCCAGGCTTTTTATTTCTCACATGTCCTTCAGATCAGAACAGTGGGTGGAGCTTGAGTAGAGCCAAAAAGAAATGCATGAACTTACAAAGCATCTGTCATGAACCCAGGACATCCAAAAGTGGCATAACATCCAAAAAAGTAGTTTTGAAGTGTAGTCACTGTTCTAAATCAGGAAACACAGAAGCCAATTTGTGCACAATTCACATAAGCAGCCATGTGTAAGATGATCTGTTTTTGCCACGTTAATTGATAGTTGCCTACAGGCGAGGACATCTAGGATAACACCCCTACTCTTCTTCAAAGTAGTACCCTCAGTTCTTAAACATCCACCTAAGAGTTTGGGCCTCAATTTAATGATTCAACTCTAATGATTCACTGTTCAGGAGGTTCTAACTCAACTTTTGTTCTGTAGTTGGTAGAAGAGCAAATATTTCCTAAAGGTGATCACATATTCTAATGAAGCACTGTCTCCTGCACACTATTCATAGTTCAGTGGGACCTCCTCGGCAAGTAGATGAGGTGACAAATGGCGAGCAGTAGACTGAACGGAAGCCCAGGTTCACAACAAAGACAGAAGTGAAGTGTATCAATGGAGATGCTCTACACACTTGAGGTTTTGTTTAGCTGGACACAAATACTGTGCTTTGGGATTATTCATGAAGGTAACAGAAATAACGTGAGACTCTGTCACATTTTTGGACAGGATATTGATGAGGCCACATTTAGAGTACTGTGCACACTTCTGGCCCTCCTGCTATAGAAAGGATGTTATTAAACTGGAGAAGGTTCAGAAAAGATTTACCAGGATTTTTCTGGGATTTGAGGATTTCATTGTTTTACAGACATTTCGTTACCATGCTTGGTAACACCCTCAGTGCAGCCTCCAATGAAGCATTGGTGTGTTTTCCCACCTGGTTTTTAAACTTTGGGGTCCATTGAGATGGATTGCCTCGCTGCCCCTTTTCCTTTGTAGTGGAATGTATATGGGATCGAGTTCAATGTGTTTATTAATACTATACCTTGTGGAGTGCCATGCTTCCCAGAATTCTCGTGCTTGTCTCTGGGTAGCCTGTGCCAGGATCTTGGTGTTGTCCCAGTCGAAACGGTGGTTCTCCTTGTCCATGTGGATTGAGATGCATGAGTATTCGTTGTGTCTTTTTGTGGGCCGTTGGTGTTCATGTACTCTACACGCCCCAACAAACTCATCACACTACTCTACATCAGGAACATGTTGGAACTCACCACAAGGCTCCTATGACTTCTGGGCATGAGAGTGGCACACAAGCCCACATCAACCCTACGACAACTGCTCACCTGAACTAAAGACCCACTCCCCGCCATGGACAGGACCAATGTCATCTACAAAATGCCCTGCAGTGACTGCGAGAAACACTACATTGGACAAACAGGAAGGGAACTAACAACAAGAGTATACAACTTCGACTGGGAAAACACCAAGATCCAGGAACAAGCTAGATAAAGACACGCATGAGAATTCCTGCAAGCATGGCACTCCATGAAGCAGGCTATTAAAAAACACATTGAACTTGACCCCATATACATTCCACTAAGAAGGAAAACCAGAAGTGAGGCAATCCATCGCAACGGACCCCAGAGTTTAAAAACCAAGTGGGGATATACACCAACGCTTCATCAGAGGCTGCACTGAGGATGTTACCAAGCACAGTAACAAAACGTCTGCAAAACAAAAACCAGCTCGGTGAGCCAACCAACCTCAACACTCACAACCCGACCTACAGATCTACTCCAAAACCTTGAGGATTTCAGTTATAGGGAAAGGTTGTATAGGCTGGAACTGTTTTCACTGAGGCGTACTGGGGGAGAGGAGTGACCTTATAGAGGTCTACAAAATCATGAGGGGCACAGATAAGATGAACAGCAGGGGTCTTTTCCTTAAGATGGGGGAGCTCAAAACTAGGGGGCATATTTTTTAAGGTGAGAAGGAAAGTTTTAAAAGGACCCGAGGGGCAACTTTTTTGCACACAGGGCGGTTCGTATGTAGAATGAACTGTCGGGGAAAGTAATTGATGCAGGTACCGTCACAACATTTAAAATATATTTGGGTAGGTACATGAATAGGAAAGGTTTAGAGGGATTTGGGCTAAATGCAGGCAAATAGAACTAGTTTAGTTTGAGAAACTTGGTCTGCATGCACAAGTTGGACCGAAGAGTCCACTTCCACGCTGTATAACTCTTATGACTCTAGTACACACCGTAGGTCAGAGATTACAGGAGTCTGCCTACAGCACAAACATCTTGGTGCTGCAGATCTTTGTCTTTTTTTATCACCTACATGGATAGGGTAGCCATCTACACTGAGCCATTGAGCATCAGACAGGCAGCAAAAGATTGCATGCATAGTCCCACCAAAGGACTGCAATCTGTGTTTGTTAAAAGAGGATGAAAGAAATCCTTCATATGAAGCAAATATCTCTCTGGCTCTTGGCTGGCATGCATGTGCAGGTGGGCCTTGGGAGGGCAGTTGTTAAGTTGAGACTGTACATAAGGTACACTCCCTCTTGTCTCATGTCTTTCCCTAAATTCCCACAGTCAGAGCCCCATGTACAGCTTTCTGCGATGATGACCGAATCTGTCCTTGCACAGATGAAGTATGAGGCAGTTTTGCCTTCACAAGCACCAAGTCCAAAAGGGGTCATCCATGAGCATCTCATTTGTCCCAGCAAGAGAATGGACAATACTCCCATGGTCTGTTAAAGATAAAAGATAAATCAAAGCAACTACAAAGTTGAAGGTCCAGAGATAGGAATAGAACAGGCAGTGCCTGGATGAAGGGGGTAGGGTATTGATCTGAGTAGAGTGTGGTGAGGTCGTGTAGCCACTCTATTTACATGGCAAATTCACTTAAATTTCTGATCAATGGAAACCTTCAGTATGTTGACAGTGGGGTATTCAGTGATGGCAATACTGGTGAATGTCAAGTAACAGCGGTCAGATTGTCTCTTAATGGACATAGGCATTGCCTGGCATTTGCGAGATACAAATGTTACTTGCTACTTGTCAGTCCATCCCTGGATATTGTCCAGCTGTTGTTGCACTTGAACATAGACTGCTTCAGTATCTACGGAGTCATAAACATTGTACAATTAACAATGAACATCCCCACTTCTGACCTTATGATGGACAAAAAGTGAAGATGAAGCAACTGAAGATGGTTGGGCCGAGGACAATACCTTGAGGAATCATGCAGAGATGTCCTGGAGCTGTGATGACTGACTACCAACAAGTACAGCACAACCATATTCCTGTGCGCCAGAAGGACTTTACCCAGCAGACAGTTTGCCTCCTCATTCCCACTGATTTAAGGGAACAACTTGAGGAATTCTCTCTAAATCTCAGATTTTTTTTTTAAAAAGTGTAATTTGTTTATGGATAAAGGTAGCTAGTAAGGTTAAGGAAGTTTTAATCATGGAGGCAAAGGCAGCCAAGTGGAATGTGTGCCCTGTCATGTGGGGAGTCACGGACCCTAACTGCGTCAAGATGACCATGTTTGCAGGAAATGAGAGGTCCCACCTTTTCCAAAATAATGTCCCCGTGTTCTAAGAAACTAAAACTCTCCCTCCTCACTAGTTCTTGAGCTACACATTCATCTTCTCTATTTTTCAGTTTCTGTGCTCACTGGCACGTGGTATTGGGAATAATCCTGAGCTTAAAACCTTTGAGATTCTGCTTCTTAATCTACAGTCTAGCTCCCTGAACTCTTGAAGTAATACCTTGTTCTACCTATATAGTTGATAACAATGTATACCTTGACTTTTTCTTATCTCCCTGCCCCTTAAGCATAGCCTGCAGCTGCTCAGTAACCTCCCTAAACTAGGTACCAGGGAGGCAACATACCATCTGCAGCCACAAAAATGCCTGATTTACCCCCAACTAATAAATCCACTATTACTCCTACTTTCCTTATCCTCTCCTCTGTAATCAAACTGCTTGTGATGCTAGAAACCTGGCTCTGACTGCGCTCCTTTGAGGTACTAGTGCCCTGAAAACCGATTTATGAGCATGAACATAGGGATACTTGCACGACCTGCCTGCTTCACTTGACTGCCATCTTTCCTCCAGTCCCTTCAGCTGTAGTGTGGCCACCTGTCGAAACGTGTCGTCCACATAACTCTTGGCCTTGAGGATGTGCCACATTGTTTCCATCCATCGTTTAAGCTCCAAAACCCAGAACTCAAGTTTGTGCAGTTGGGAGCACTCCTTGCATACATGGTCATCTTGAACAGCAGTAGGGTCCATGACTCCCCACATGACAGGACATATGTTCTACTTGGCAGCCTTTGCCTCCATGATTTAAACTTCCTTAGTCTTACCAGCTACCTTTATCCATACATAATTTTACACTGTTTTAAACAAAAAAAATCCTCGATATAGGAAGTGTTCCTCAAGTTAATTCCCTTACCAGTGAAGTTTTTTTTTATAGCTCTCTACTTTCGTGTGGTTTCACTCCTTTTCTTTCTTTCATTAGGAATGAGTGAATTTGTCCTCATCTGTAAATTTATATACTCACTGCTCCGTGTACCTCCCCAACAGGCTCCAAAACTGTTCTCGCTACTGCTAAGCCTGAATCCTTAATTCTAAATTTATTCACTCATCACTTTGTACACCCCACAAGCTCCCCTGTGAGTACTAGGTTGTGACCTAACTGCACTTCTAAAAAGCTCCAGCACAATCTCCCTAACCTTGTATGTTATTCCTTGTTTAATAAGAAGTAAGGATTTCATATGAGATAACAAAGTGTGGAGCTGGATGAACACAGCAGGCCAAGCAGCATCTTAGGAGCACAAAAGCTGATGTTTTGAGCCTAGATCCTTCATCAGAAAAGGGGGAGGGGGAGAGGGCTCTGAAATAAATAACATGAGAGGGACAGGTGGATCGAAGATGGATAAAGGAGAAGATAGGTGGAGAGGAGACCGACAAGTTAAAGAGGATGGAGCCTGTGGAGGGGAGTGTACGTGGGGAGGTGGGGAGGGGATAAGTCAGGTAAAGGGGGTGGGATGAGGTTAGTAGGTAGGAAATGGAGGTGTGGCTTGAGGTGGGAGGAAGGGATAGGTGACAGGAAGAACAGGTTAGGGAGGCGGGGAAAAGCTGGGCTGGTTTTGGGATGCAGTGGGGGGAGGGGAGATTTTGAAACTTGTGAAATCCACAGTGATAACATAGGGCTGCAGGTTTCCCAAGCGGAATATGAGTTGCTGTTCCTGCAACCTTCGGGTGGCATTGTTGTGGCAGTGCAGGAGGCCCAGGATGGACATGTTGTCTAAGGAATGGGATGGGGAGTTGAAATGGTTCGTGGCTGGGAGGTGCAGTTGCTTATTGCAGAACACCTACACTCGATTCGCAAAGTGGTCTCCAAGCCACCGTTTGGTTTCCCCGATGTAGAAGAAGCTACAATGGGTACAGCGGACGCAGTATGCCACATTGGCAGACGTGCAGGTGAACATCTGCTCGATGTGGAAAGTCATCTTGGGGCCTGGGATGGGGGTGAGGGAGGTAGTGTGGGGGCAAGTGTAACACTTCCAGCGGTTGCCAGGGAAAGTGCCACGTGTGGTAGGGTTGGAGGGGAGTGTGGAGCGGACAATCATGGACAGAGTGGACCCTCCAGAAAGCAGACAAGGGTAGGGATGGAAAAATGTCTTTGGTCGTGTGGTCGGATTGTAGATGGCGGAAGTGTCGGTGGATGATGCGTTGGATCCGGAGGTTGGTAGGATGGTATGTGAGGACGAGGGGGATTCTTTTTTGGCAGTTATTGCGGGGACGAGGCATGAGGGATGAATTGTGGGAAATGTGGGAGACACAGTCGAGGGCATTCCCATTATCTCTAAGGAATTCATATGCCTCTTTTACCAATCCGTTGATCTGCCCTGCTACGTTCTGGGATCAGTGGAAATTTAGCCCAAAGTCCCTCACTTTCTCAATACCCACACAGTATTCTCTCTTAATTAAGTATTACTTTGCCTTGTTTGATGTCTCCAAATGTAGCCTCTCAATTTCCAGGTTAAATTCTAATTGCCACCTTTCTGTCTGCTGAATCGGCCCACGCAGTCCAAACAGACTCCCTACAGCTTCCCTCCTTGCTACTAACCACATAGGCAATTTTTGTGTCATCTTCAAACAGCTTGTTGGTGGGGTGGGGGGGAGAGGCGCGTGGTGGTGATGGTGGTGGTGGCGGAATCGTGCCCCTACATTTAAGTTCCAAGTTGTTAACAGATATCTCAAAGGTAGGGGAAATTAGCATTTAGCCCTGTGGAACCCCACTGGAGCCAGTCCTCTACTTGATAAGCACACGTCAACCATTACCTCTGTTATCTGCCATTGGTTGGTCAGTGGAAGCATACATATGGTCATTTACAGCACTCTGTCAGAGGTGAAGGGTGGACAAGACTTGATGCAAGGTTAGATAGGGACAACAGACTTCTTATGCTGTGAAAATGGGAGAAATGGGAGCCCAGGGAGAAGTGCACAATGCTAGTCACGCTTAGAGGTTGTAACTTCATGGATAAGGGTTTCAGCAAGTGACATGGTAAAAATGTAGAAGTAACAAGTCCAATTGATGCTAGGAATGAATATTTCAGAAGGTTTGGTGGAACTGAAGACATCAGACAAAGAAGTGGATTGGATATCAAGTGATTGAGTACGTGATGGAGGTCAAAGACAATGGCCATGTTCTTTCCCATTTTTAGTGGTAGGAAATTTATACTTATTCAGTCGCAGTAGAGTCCAGAGAAAATATAAAGGAGATTGAAAGAAACGGTTTAGATCCAGTTCATCACCCAAAAGACACATTCGAATGGATAAAGGAATTTACTTTCCTTAGTACCAATTCAAGGAGACAAAGGAATTGTCCATTTTCCAGGTACTTGTAATAATCAGGTATTTTTTTTACACTGGGTACCATAGGATTATAATTACATGTTACAACATCTAATTAAGCAACTGTAAGCCACAGAGACAGGACTTAATTCCCACAAAGCCATAAGACAGGCAGAGGGAAGGTTAATTAACTGAGAAAGAAACTCGAAGTTGAAGGAATCACTAGTTTCCCTTTCTTTGCATTCCTCATGACAGTTACACAGAAGCAGTGACAGCAATAATTGATAGACATAGATGTTTAATCCTGCAAAAGTTTCATCAGACAAAGAAACATGTTCATTGTTAACGATTATCAACATGTAAGAAGTTAGGCTTTTAGTAATATTGCATTTCCAGTCTCTTTAATGTCAAGTCTTCCTTAGAAGTCTCAGACAAATGCTGCCAAATTACATATTTCTAAATCCACCTAATGAGATTCAGAAAACAGAACAGCAGTGTTTCCACAGTTGCAAAATTTGACCATAACACCAGAAGATAAAGCAGAAGCAAGCTATTCAGCCCATTCAAGTCTACTCCCGTGATCAGTTTAATTATTTAATTTACTAGTCCCAATACCATGGGCTTTTATCTTACTAAGTCGTCTCACTTGTGGCATCTAATCAAACCCCTGTATATCTTCTAATTTCCCTGTATCTATCATACTTATTACCTCCTCAATAAATTTGCTGAGCATCATTTTCCCTTCATGACGACATGGTGACTCTGCTTGAATACATTATGCACTTCTAAATACTCTGCTAGAACATAGAACATTACAGCACAGTACAGGCCCTTCAGCCCTCGATGTTGTGCCGACCTGTCATACCAATCTCAAGCCCATCTAACCTACACTATTCCATGTACGTCCATATGCTTGTCCAATGACGGCTTAAATGTACCTAAAGTTGGTGAATCTACTACCGTTGCAGGCAAAGCGTTCCATTCCCTTACTACTCTGAGTAAAGAAACTATCTCTGACATCTGTCCTATATCTTTCACCCCTCAATTTAAAGCTATGCCCCCTCGTGCTCGCCATCACCATCCTAGGCAAAAGGCTCTCCCTATCCAACCCTCTGATTATTTTATATGTTTCAATTAAGTCACCTCTCAACCTTCTTCTCACTAATGAAAACAGCTTCAAGTCCCTCAGCCTTTCCTCGTAAGACCTTCCCTCCATACCAGGCAACATCCTAGTAAATCTCCTCTGCACCCTTTCCAAAGCTTCCGCATCCTTCTTATAATGCGGTGACCAGAACTGTACACAATACTCCAAGTGCGGCCGCACCAGAGTTTTGTACAGCTTCACCATAACCTTTTGGTTCCGGAACTCAATCCCTCTATTAATAAAAGCTAAAACACTGTATGCCTTCTTAACAGCCCTATCAACCTGGGTGGCAACTTTCAAGGATCTGTGTACATCTGTGTACATCCTTTATAAGCTTTAAGTGACACAAGATTACTTCTTTCTGTCCCCCTCAATTTTGGAATAACAGTATTACACTGGCTGTTTCCCAATCCTCTGTGACTTTTGCCAGAATCCAAGGATTCTTGGAAGAGTATTTCTAACGTATCCATTATCTTTGTCCGTACTTTCTTTAAAATCCAGGGCTGCAAACCATCCAGTCCAAAGGACTTAGCGGTCTTTATTTCCCTAGTACTTCTTCTCCAGTGATAGTTGTTGTGTTTATTTCCACCCTCGCTTTTGCCTCTTGGATTACACAGTATTTCAGGAATGCTGTTAGTGTGTTCCACTATGAAGACTGATACAAAGTACCTATTTAACTTCTCTAGCATTTCATTATTCCACCTTATTTGTTCCCCAGTTTCATTCTCTGAAGGGCCCAAGTTCACTTTGGTCTCTTTCCCTCCTTTTACATATTTAAATAAATTATTTTCTTTTTTACATTACTCATTAGTCTACACTCAAAGTTTATTTTCTCTTTTTGTAATCTTTCATTGCTTTTTAACATTTGCCTAATCTTCTCTTTTACCACTAATTTCTGCCACATTGTACATACACTTTATTTCAATTTAATGTTCCCCATAGTTTCTTGCTTTAAACACATCCTAGAATCCTTCTTCCTCACTCAGATACACTTTTGTTGTGAGTCAACAAGTATTTCCTTAAATTATCTGCCATTGTTCTTCAACCAACTTTCCTGTTAGTCATCTCACAGTCCATCCCAGCCATCTTTGCCCTCATTGCTTTGTAATTACAGTTTTAAGCACAATTGATTCCAAGCCAAGATAATAAAATGTGAGGCTGGATGAACACAGCGGGCCCAGCAGCATCTCAGGAGCACAGAAGCTGACGTTTCAGGCCTAGACCCTTCATCAGAGAGGGTTTGATTCCAAGCCAAGTTTCCTACTCACAAACTGAATACTAAATTCTATTCCCTGGTGGGTCTTTTACTCTGTGATCATTTATTAACCCTGCTTCACATCAGATTAGAAGATCGAAAATAGATTGATTACTGGTTGGGGTGACAAAATAAATGCCCCAATAAATTTTCCCAAATATACTGGGTGGTACGGTGGCTCAGGTGGTTCGCACTGCAGCCTCGCAGCGCCAGGGACCCAGGTTTGATTCCAGCCTCGGGTAACTGTGTGGAGTTTGCACATTTTCCCCGTGTCTGCTTGGGTTTCCTCCGGGTGCTCCCGGTTTCCTCCCACAGTCCAAAGATATGCAGGTTAGGTGGGTTGGCCATGCTAAATTGCCCATAGTGTTCAGGGGTGTGTGGGTTATAAGGGGATGGGTTTGGGTGGGACGCTCCAAGGGGCGGCATGTACTTGTTGGGCCAAAGGGCCTGTTTCCACTCTGTAGGGAATCTAATCTAATCTAATCTACAGATATTTCCCTCATGGCAATTTGATTTTCCCAATCTACGTAAAAGATTAATGTCCCCCATGATTATCTATCATGTTTTTTACTTGCCCTGATTTTCTCCTGATTTATTCTCCTGCAGAATTACTATTTTCAGGGAATATGTTGATTTTTATGGCATTATGGCACTGCAGGAGGCCCATGATGGACATGTTGTCTAAGGAATAAGAGGGGGAGTTACCCGAGTCGCAAAACCTTTTTAACTCCCCCTCCCAGTCCTAAGACGACATGTCCATCCTGGGCCTCCTGCAGTGCCATAATGCCATAAAAATCAACATATTCCCTGAAAATAGTTATTCTGCAGGAGAATAAATCAGGAGGAGGTTGCAGAAACAGCAACTCATAATTCCGCTTGGGAACCCTGCAGCCCAATGGTATCAATTTGCACTTCACAAGCTTCAAAATCTCCCCTTCCCCCACTGCATCCCAAAACCAGCCCAGCTTTTTCCCCGCCTCCCTAACCTGTTCTTCCTTTCACCTATCCCCTCCTCCCACCTCAAGCCGCACCTCCATTTCCTACCTACTAACCTCATCCAGCCTCCTTGACCTGTCCGTCCTCCCCAGAGTGACCTATTCTCTCCCTCACTCCCCACCTATACTCTCCTCTCCACCCATCTTCTCTATCCATCTTCGGTCCACCTCCCCCTCTCTCCCTATTTATTTCAGAACCCTCTCCGATGAAGGGTCTAGGTCCGAAATGTCAGCTTTTGTGCTCCTAAAATGCTGCTTGGCCTGCTGTGTTCATTCAGCTTCAGACTTTGTTATCTTGGATCTCCAGCATCTGCAGTTCCCATTATCTCTATAGGTGAGTGCAGGTCAGTCAGTGAGGTGATAGGAGCAGAGAGGTGGGAGAGAAGATGGACAGGTTGGATCAGATCAAGGAGGCAGGGATGAGAGGGAAGGTTGGTCATGGGATGAGGTCAGGGGGTGGGTTGTTGGTGATGGCGGTGGTGGGGAGATTTTAAAAATGGGAAGGGCCACATTGAGACCATTGGGTTGTAGGGTCCCAAGGCAGAATATGAGATGTTGCTCCTCCAGTTTCCAAGTGGCGTCATTGTGGTACTGTAGGAGGCCCAGGATGGACATGTCGTCCAAGGGGCGAGAGGGGGAGTTGAAAAGGTTTGTGGCCGTAAGGTGTTGTTGTTTGTCGCGAACAGAGCACAGGCACTCAACAAAGCGGTCTGCAAGCATCTGCTTGGTCTCACTGATGTAGAGAAGGTCACATCGGGAACAGTGGGTACAATAAGCCACATCGATGGATGTGGCGAACCTCTGTCTTATGTGAAATGTTTGTTTAGTGCCTTGGATGGAAGTGAAAGGGTGGGGATTGATGGGGAGGTGTAGGGGCAGGTGTAGCACTTCCTGCAGTTGCAGAGAAAGGTGCCGCAAGTGGTGGGGCTTATGGGGAGTGTGGTGCGGACGAGGGAGTCCCGGAGTGGGGACAGAATATATCCTTGGTTGTGAGGTCAAATTGTAGGTGTCAGCAAATGATACATTGAATCAGGAAGTTAATGGGATGATATGTGAGGACAAGGGGAATTCTGTCTTTGTTTCTGTTGCGGGGAGGGGATATGAGGGCAGAGATGTGGTCAAGAACATTTTCGACCACCAAAGGGGGAAGTTGAGGTCCTTGAAATAAGAGGACATCTGGGATGTCCAGGATTGGAACACACGAACTTGGGAACAGATGTGGCGGAGGCAGAGGAATTGGGAGAAGGGGGTCGCATTTTGCAGGAAGGTGGGCGACAGGACGCATAGTCTCGGTAGCTGTGGGAGTCAGTGGGTTTGAAATAGATATCGGTTTCAAAGCAATCACCAGAGATGGAGACGGAGAGGTCCAGGAAGAAGACAGAGTTATCAGAGATGGTCCAGGTGAACTTGAGGTTGGGGTAAAAGGTGTTAGTAAAGATGATGAACTGTTTAAGGGGCAGCATGGTGGCTCAGTGGCTAGCACTGCTGCCTCACGGCGCCAGGGACCTGGGTTCAATTCCACCCTTGGGCAACCGTCTGTTTGGAGATTGCACATTCCCTCTGTGTCAGCGTGGGTTTCCTCCCACAGTACAAAGATGAGCAGGTGAGGTGGATTGGCTATGCTCAATTCCCCATATGTTCAGGGATGCTTAGCTTAGGTGGGTTATAAGGGGATAGGTCTGGGTGCAATGCTCCAAGGGTTGGAGTGGACTTGTTGGGCCAAAAGGCCAGTTTGCGTACCGTAGGGATTCTGTCTTAAGCTCCTCATGGAAGCACAAGGCAGTGCCAATACAACAATCAATGTAACAGAGGAAGAGGTGGGGATAGTGCCAGTGTAGCTGTGGAAGAGGGACTGTATCCTACGAAGAGACAGGTATAGATTGGGCCGATGGGAGTTCCCGTGGCTACCCCCTTAGTCTGTAGGAAGTGGGAGGAGTTGAAGAAGAAGTTGTTAAGTGTAAGGATGAGCTTGGTTAAGCGGATATGGGTGTCGGTGGAGGGGTATTGGTTGGGCCTGTGGGAGAGGAAGAAGCAAAGGGCTTTTAGGCCATCTGCATGGGGAATGCAAGTGCACAGGGAATGGACATCCAGACTGAAGATGAGGTGTTGGGAGCCACGGAATTGAAAGCCTCGGAGAAGGTGGAGGGCATGGGTGGTGTCCCAGATGTAGGTGGGAGTTCCTGGACCTGGGGGAGAAAACGGAGTCAGGTAATTGGAGATAAGTTTAGTGGGGCAGGAGCAGGCAGAGACAATGGGTCAGCTGGGACAGTAGGGTTTGTGGGTTTACAGAAAAAGACAGAAATGGGTGGTGTAGGGTTGAGGAATGATGGTGTTGGAGGCTGTGGGTGGGAGGTCACTGGAGGTGATAAGGTTATGGATGGTCTGGGAGATATTTTGGTGGTCAGGGGTGGGGTCATAATTGAGGGGGTGGTAGGAGGAGCTGTCAGCAAGTTGGCACCTGGCCTCAGCGAGGTAAAGGTCAGTGCACCATAACACAACAGTGCCTCCCTTAGCCACAGGTTTGATAGCGAGGTTAGGATTTGAGTAAAAGCAGCAGAGGTTGAGGTGATTGATCTTCCAGGAGGATGGGGTGTGTCAGAGGCAGGAGAAAGGGTCTGTAGAGGGTGGGTTAGATGCCCAGTTAAAGAAATAGGCACAGAGGCAGAGGCGGTGGAAAAAATGTTCAACGTCCAAACCAGAACGGAATTCATTGGTGTGTGGGCAGAGGGCAATAACGGGAGTCCTTTACTGAGGACTGACCATTCATTCTCAGTGAGGGAGAGGTCTCAGGAGATGGTGAAGACCCATCAGGGCTTGTGGCTATGGTTGGGTATAGAGCTGATGGCTGAGTTGGAGCTGGCTTTAGGGGTAGATTTAGTGACATCGTAGTGACGTCGGCGATGGGTGGAGAATCATCAGCGGCGTGTGCTTCCAGGAGGATGGGGCTGACATTACGCCACCCACTGTCGGCATTGCCTCTCCAGACCTCCAACTTTGTAGTTGATTTTATTTATCTTTTATCTTGATGGCTCCGCTATCTCATCAAACTTTGAAAAATTTCAAAATCATATATTAAATTCATTAATTTTCAACATATTTCATTGAAAATATATGTTGTGCAATGCTAAGACACCAACTTCCACTAATGTTGAGAAATGATGAATCGATAACTTTGTGTCATCCTCAAAAATTCAAAAGGAGTTGGAAGAGAACTGAAGAAAACTAACTCAGTGACATTTGTAATCTGCACTAGTGCCAGAACTGTGCTTCACTGAGTATTTACTTTACATCTTCCCCACCCATAATATTTATGACTCGTCTTTCTCTGTCTGTTTCTATGTGCATTGAATTATTTAAAATAGATTTCGGTTAGGTTTTATACAATGCCCTGTTACGTAGCAAACCACGTTTCTTTCATACCATTGATCATAAGCAATCTGTTAAATAGCTAGCTGTTTTTTTATTGAATTACGGACACCTGGTGAGTGTTTTAACCTGGCTCATTAGTCTAGTAAACTCGGGGCTTTGATTAAATCTTTTCACAGTGCAGTCTGGGAATATCAGATTTCAAGCACATTATCCCCGTGAGTTGTGAGAATGACTTAAAAATATTGTATTAGTTTGGGTAGAAGTGAGTTACATGCATAATTCCGTTTTTCAGAAAAGTCCCTTCATCCAAATAAATCGCCATTCACAAAACTGACCACACCCTATGTTAACATTCCTCAGTTGCCCATGTTCAGGAGTCTCTTAGCACAATGATCAGATTTTTTAGGACAACAGCAAGTTTCTAGTGTGTTCTCATTGAAATCATTCTGCCTGAATGGATTTTAATAGCAGAAATAAAAACACCAAAAATGGAAAAGTTCCCTAAATATAAGTTCTTAAAAACACTAATAAATACAGAAAATTATGGTTAAAATGAGACAAAATTTACATTTTCAAGCTTAAAGAACAAATGTAACTGGTTTGGGGGCTTTTCTTGGGCTCCGATTCTTTACCCTGACATATTTATTCTCACACAATTTAAGTTTGAATCTACTATAAAGAGGTTAGGAGAGTACTTAGGTGTAACAACACAAGAAAATGGCCACAGTATTAAATATGAATGTGTTACACTTCTCCTCAATTCCTTTGACCATTTGGAGTCTTAAATGCTTCTCTCTGCTTGGAGCAATATCTAACATTTTCTCTTGCTGAAATAACCTGTGTTAACTGAACTCCTCTTTTCTGACCAAGGGTCGAGGCCCAAAACGTCAGCTTTTGTGCTCCTAAGATGCTGCTTGGCCTGCTGTGTTCATCCAGCTCCACACTTTGTTATCTCGGATTCTCCAGCATCTGCAGTTCCCATTATCTCTCTTCACCTTGCTCCAGTCATGTTTTGTAGGCTTGGAACATTTTTTAGGAAAGGGAATCTTTAAGCATTTTTCCAGAAATGTCTAAAACCAACAAAATGGTGTGATGCATTTAGTTTCTAGTCCCGGATGTGGGAAGAAAACTTAAGGGCGCAGGATGGTGGTGTACCATGCTGCCAACTTTCTCAAATCCAATAGAGAAAAGTTCCAGGAAGGAAGGCCTGCCCATGTCCAAACCAACCAATTAGTAAGGACTTATTCCTGCCTGGGCTGCAATTGTCCCAGTCTCAGCTGGGACATAGACCAGTTGGCCTATTCAACCATCAAACCAGTTACAGGAAGCCTGTTTGTTAGGAGTTTAGGTGGGGATGGCCGATTCAAAATCTGTGCTGAATCATGTACGCTCAATAATATGGACAGAGGGGAGTGGGGGTCGGTGGGATAGGTGTGTGGTTGATGCTGAAAGCCACCCTGTCTCATTACTTCCAAACCCCAAGACCCCATTCTCCAAACCATTCTGCTCCAAGTTAAGAATTAGGACTAGGTTGTGGGACCTTAGTAAGGAGTCTTATAAATATGTGGTGAAGGATGTCAATACTATAATTTAAATAAAAATCTTGCTTCCTCTTGTTTTAAAATGATTGCTTCGCATCTGTAACCAAGAACAGCTGTTTCAAGTTTCATGTCTGAAATGTTACGGATAAACGTGAAATTCAAGACTTTTCTACCTCCACCAGCAAGTAGCCTCTTTCAAACTCCACATCAACAGGTTGTTCAAGGGTGAACATATGGCCAGTGGCATTTACTTGACCTGTTTATCACAGGGAGATGCAATATACCTGGCTTTCACTATACCCATATCTACTGCAATGTAGCCCATACTGAATACAGTATAGCCTAAACCTACCAAGTGCAGATTGTGACAATAACCATTCTCTTGTCGACAGGAGAATGGATGTACAACTCTAAAAGTTTAATAGCCATGAACATTGCAGGTCATAATGCATCAATATCCCTCGTGTAAGAAATGATGCCAAATACCAGCACTTTGCATTTGCACCTAAGCAAAAGCTATCAACCAAAGACTTACCAAGAAACTCTGCTGTTGATAACAATGAAGCTTAGAAGTCACTAAGTTCAGTCATTTACCAAACAGTAGCAGCAACCTTTTGTAAAGACAAACAAAGACAGGTTTGCAACCTACTCATCTGAGTTGTCATCTGTCAGTGAAACAAAACAAAAGCCTCCCCGATAGATAACGTAAAACCAACAATTATAACATTGCATCACTTGAAAATAGCCAAGGCAGTTGTGAGAAGTGACAGACAGATGCATCACAAATAAACACCGGATCAACCCATGCCAAATCCAAGCTGTCTGTGTAGTAACTGAAATGCAAATACTATGATGATCGAGAGTAACCTTGATCAACAGCCATCAAAGCTTCCACAACTAAAATCAGAAGATGATAAAGTCCACAAAACAGAAGCAAATAGGTGTACTGTGGGGTTGAACACTACTGTAAGATGAACTCCCATGAGGTGGGCATCTTCTGCACCACGCATGAACTCTCCCCAGCATCTTGTTATTGTTAAGTTCAACAAACAACCCTCATCACAAGTGTCAGATGAGGCCATGGCAAACTACTCAAGCACAGACAGTCCCACCCATGGTCACACCTTTCTATGGTCCTTTCTTTTTCTTTTGGAAGGTAGTATCCATTCCACTAGACATGCATGATAAAACAAAACGGCACTTTATACCAAAACAAAGGAAAGGCAGGAGACTGTAATAATTGTAGGGCCATCTCATTCCTTAATCTTATGCGAAAGCCTGTGCTAACATCATTCTTAAAAGTCTATCAACTTGCAGACCAAAGGTATCCAGAAGCAGAGTTTGATTTCTGTTTGAAAGCTCTACAGTAGGCCTGCTTTTCTCCAAACACTGACTTCAACAGCACAGGGACCAGCATGTACCTCTACCAAACTTTCATAGAGCTCACTTAAAGCATTCAGTGCACACAGGAGAGGACTCTAAAACATTTGCGGGGGGGGGGGGGGGGGGGCAGGAATTAGCGGTTCACCAAAAATCCAGTCTTCTGTTCCTTCTATGACAACACACACTCCACCATATGATCTTCATGGCTCCACTTCTGACAGCATCACAGTGAAGACTGGAGTGAACAGGACTGTGTCCGAGCTTGCAATCTGTTTGACATGACCTTCTCAATACTCCTAAGTTGTGCATTCCCTGTACCAAAAAAAGTGTTTTACATATATATATTTTTAAATCAACTTGTTTTGAGGATGTTAATACTCATCTCTGGGGCAGGTGTGATCTGAACCCAGGCCTCCTGGGTAAGAGATTAGGACACTACCGCTATGCCAGAAGTTTACTTATATATTTGGTCAGATGGCAAGCTCTCCAATCTATCTAGATTGAAAGCAAACACAAAATTACAGCTTATTTTGATCAGCGAACTCTACTACACTGATGACACTGCACCAGTCATTCAAATAAAAACTCAGCTACATAATCTCATGGATTATCTGTCCCATGCTTGTACTTATTCTCTGTGATGATAAGCATTAAAAATGGCCACAAGAAATAATATCATATTTTCTGTAATCATATTAGACAAAAAACTGCTGGAAAGTGTTACGAACTCTTCTAGATTGTCTGTCACGATCAGTGCAGAATTCAAAACACAGTCATGCATACGGAAAGCATCTACCCATTGTTGGACAATTCCAAAATGTGAATGGAATAAAATCGAGCAAGGGACATAGGTCGAATCTCCCTTCCCAAAGTTCAATAGCCCTTCCACCACTGGAATGAATTCCCAAATCCAGCCACACCCCAGCAAACCCACCTCCCCTCTCTCCACTGGAAACACATCTTCTCCCACCCCACAAAAGCCCAAACTAGCCTAGGAATTCCTTAGTACCTGGAATTCGGCCTAACAGGTGCCCTGTCAACCCAACTGGCAGCCGAACCTCTTAAGCATATGCCAGACTAACTCCATAACTAGCTACATACTTACCCTTTCAGAAGAGTTGTGGAAGTGGCTGGCTGTGTCCCTGGACATTTAAATCATAGTGAGAATCTGAAACTTGGATACAGGCATAAGGTGGCTTCTCGGTGCAAGTTAGCAACAAAATGGCTTCTGGCCTGTGAACTGTAAATTCTGCTGGAGCTGCTCTTTTAGCCAGGGAACTCTGAGTTTTGCTCGAGCTGCATAAATAACGCAGTAATGATAAGATAATGCAGTACTAACCATTCTAGCTGACCTTCAGTAGCAAATGTTATGGTGCTATATGGCCAGACAAAAAGTAACCTAAACATTGTGACATAAGTTGTTTACCAGTTAATACTATTGGATTATGTAACTGTCAATGAAGCAATATCATGCATTGATTGGTAACTGTTTGAATACACTATGCGATCACGCCATGTACCCTGCTTTAAGAAAAGTATAAAAATGTGTTTGTATTAAGTTGTGTGTGCAGCTCCTCCGAGGAATACAGAAGTGCTCAACTTCTGTGTTTTCCGGATGATCTGTACCCGGCCGATTGAAGAAATAAAGAGTCAAGTCTTAAACAGCGAGACAGACTGTGAGTGTTCATTGACTGAGCATGGAATCGAGAGACCCCACCGGGGGTCGAGATTCACAATAGCATATAGCATCTGTTGCCATGAAAAAGGTGAGATTCAGCTTCTCCCAAATCTCCACCACTATGAGGGCACTGCTAGATTGCCAATAAAGGCAATTCAACAACTTTCATCCTCACTTGTTGCAAAGTTAAGCAGGTTTAACTTTGGTGGCTTGGACACCTCCACTGGATTGAAGATAGTCACGTGCCTAAGGAGTGATACGACTGGTAGGATGCCCAAGACACTTGCTCCAAAGACACTTGCAAACATGACACGAAGGCCCTAAACATCTATTCATCTTTTCAAGTGCATGGAAGAAAATAGCTGAGAACAATGGAAAACAGCATCATCACCTGTGGGTTGACACATGTCACCAAGACAGCAGTTTGGCAACTTATGTTGACACCAGTAAATGCCAAAACCACATTGAAACCCAATTACCACTTCATATTCAAAATGTGTCTTAGAAGTTGTGAAAGTGAGGGACGGCTGGAGTACATTACCTACCATGTGTTGTCTGTGCCTAGTAATTTACTATCTCTTATCAGAATAAATCTTCATGTTGCCCACGATAACTCAGATGACGTGATTCAGCAGGAGATAATGATATAGTGGTATTATCACTTCCCTGGTAATAGAGAGGGTAATGCTCCTAGCCAAGCAGCTAGTGAGATAGAAACACAATGGATTGAAAATCTGCAATATGAAGCTAGTCTCAGTAAAGATGACTGTAACAACTACCATCAACAGTTATAAAAGCCATCTAGTTCACTATGAGATAGCAAGAACTGCAGATGCTGGAGTCAGAGACAACACAGTGTGGAGCTGGAGGAACACAGCAGGCCAGTCAGTATCAGAGAAGCAGGATAGTTGATGTTTTCGGACGGGACTTTTTGGGGTCAACCTCCTTGGGGTCGTTGCAACCCGAAATGTAAACTTTCCTGCTCCTCTGATGCTGCCTGGCCTCCACAAATAATTCATTAATGCCCTTTTAAGGAAGGAAATCTTCCATCAGTAACTGATATGGCATATATATGTGACCTCAGCAATGTGTTTGACTCTTAACTGTCCTCTGAAATGGCCTCATAAGCCATTCAGTTCAAGGGCAATTAGAGATGATCAGCAAATGCTCTTTTGCCAGCAATTTCCAGATTTCTCAAAAGAATGAAAAAAAAAGATTTTGTTTTGTAAGGTGGCATACAATGAAAAACAAATGTTTTGCTGTGCTGTTCAGGTACATTCAAACCATTTGAACAGCACAGTTTCAATGTCATTAAATGAACATAGGTGAGGTCAAATTTTAATTGCTTTCATTCTGTGTATCAGGATCATTTTTGTTTTCATATTTAAAAACTTTGAATATTAAGATCAAAGTTTCCAGATATTTAGGCTCCTTTGATTGGTTTAACTATTTACAGATTAAATGGTGAAAGATCAAGGAGCATGTACCCAAATGCTTGATATGTGCACATTCATAAAATTACTCTTGATAAGTAATCTGGTAATATTAAAACAAATGTTAATATAGATTATCATAGATTAATATTAAATCAAGACAACTAACCCAATAGGCCTGGAAACCAGAAGTTCAACTTGTGGCTCAGGTTTAGATTCAAAGATGATGTTATACACCTCCTCAAATGTGGCTCCTTGTAATGACCTGCCGTTCCATTCAAGTACTTCATCACCTACATCATAAAATAACAGAGGTAAAAATCTTAATGGATAATCATAAAGAAAACACCGTTTAATAATTTACAAGCATTCCTTCAATAATTGTAATTTGTAGGCTCTGTTGGCTGCCTTTAAGGATTTTAAAATAAATTTCAGGGTCTGTTTCAGGAAGTGCTTGTCAGACATCAGGATTAATTCGATAATAGGTTAGCTACTACATAATTAGCAACATGGCTAAATGAAAACATTTATTACAATCCATTTACAACATGTAAGAGGTCAGTTAGCTCAGTTGACTGGTTTGTGATGCAGTGTGATGCCAACATAGATTCAATTCCTGCAGCTGTTCGGGTTACCATGGAGCATTTTCCTCCTTAACCTGGGCTAACACCCGAGGCATGGTGATCATTTAATGAAAGAGCAGCCCTGTGGTGCAGTAGCGCTATGGCAATTTCATCTTTACAGATAACATATGCAGGAAAGAAGTGGAATAAATAGTACAGATCATCTTGCCAATTATACAGGTTTATAAAATCATGAAGGATATGGATAGGATGAACACCAAGGTCTTCTTCGTCAGGTGGGGAAGCCCAAAACTGGAGGGCATAGGTTTAAGGTGAGACAGGAAACATTTAAAAAAGGACCTTAGGGATAATTTTTTTCCACACTGAGGGTGATGCATGTTTGGAGTGGTGCCAGAGGAAGTGGTGGACATGGTACATTTACAATATTTAAAATGGATGGAAACTGGTCAGATTGGGATGTCCAGTCAGCATGAACAATTTGGACTGAAGTGTCTGTTTTCACGCTGTATAGCTCTGTGACTCTATAATGATTTGTCTTGTTGCACTGTTTATCCTTGGGTACCATATTCTATTCAGAATAGTGCGCTGATGAGTACTATCATAGCACTTTTCCAATTTTTGACTTTTTTTTGTTCAGTCACCAACTCGTTTTTTCCCAATGACTTTTGTAAAATTCAAATATTGAAACAATAGTAATGATAAAACTAAAACAAGAAACACTGCAAAAAATGCAGAAGGTTGGGCAGCATCTGCAGAGTGAAACAGAGTTAACACATTGGGTCAATGGTGGCTCTTTATCAGAACTGAGCAAAGATAAGAATATAATAGTTTTTGCGTGAGATAAGGAGGAGGAGAGAAGAATTGGGCAGGGAGATTCTGAGGTGCACTGGAGAGCAGGAGAAATTAAGTGAAACTATGTTCCATAGTATGCATAAAGAAACAAAAAATGCATTCTGTAGCAGTATGAATGGCTGGATAGCAGCTGTGTGACAGCTTAAAGAAGGAAATGGGACAATAATAGAGGCAAGGTGATCAACAAACTGAAACATGAATTGTTTCTCTTGTCACAGAGCAGACAAACCTGAACATTTTCCGCATTTTCTGCTATTATTTTAGATTTCTAGCACCTGCAGCATTTTTGTGTTTTTATTACCAATTGTCATCAGATGCAGTTCCATGCTTCCTCCTGGAGCTACTCCCTACTGTTATTGTCCCACACACAGGCATGCACTGCACAATTCACACTGGACACTGATATTACGGTTATCAGAATCAGAGAACATGAATGTCAACAACAGAAGGAAACTCATACAAGAATTGTTATGAATGGTACCTGGTCTCAGATGCCCCACAATGTCTGCTAAACTCCCCTTCTTCACCTTGGTAATGAATGCACATAGTCTGCCAAATTCAGTCATCTTTCCACCCACCACCTGTTCCAAAAAAAAGTGAAGATAAATGACATTATCATTTGTCCTACTTTGAAAAAAATAATTTTAAATACATTTATTGCTATGTTAGATCTTATCTTTATGAATAGCAAGAATCTAGATGAGAGGAAATTCACTTGTATAGCATTCCGAACTTCTTTAAATTCTATAACATTCTGCTGTTTCTCTTTCCTGCTTCACACTTAACTCAAATATTAAAACAGCTCAGCTTAGTCCCTGCTAGAAACACAATAATTTATTACAGAAGCATCACTACCAAGTGGAATAAGGGCAGAGGAAAAATTGGACAAGGCCCTAAAAATGGGCAAAGTGGCCAGGGATTGAAGAACCTATGCTTATTTGTTGCAATTCTGGGAGCATTCAAGTAACTTAAACATTAATAACATGCAGCCCACTGATGAAAGTGCTACTGAGTGGTTGCATGCCTCAGCATTGTGTCCAAGTGCTGCAATTGGCTCTCCAATACACCATGGAATCCGCTGTCAAGACAACACAGGCAATATAGCAAAGAAAAACCATATGTAGTGCCAGAAGATGTTTAATTCCCACTCGAGTAGTCAAGCTATCCTTAAACGAGACACTCAAGTAAGTGTGCCACAAGCCTCAGACATGTTCAATGTACTGTTCCCCCTTAACTCGTCCACCAACAACCCTAAGCCTAACTAAAATGCCAGCCCCATTGCGGAAAATTGCAGATAATGAATGTAAACTTTAAGATTTGAATATTCTCTGATAACTGGAGGTTTCAGAGTTTGAAGCTTCTGACCTGTGAAAAAATTCCCCAACCAGAGAAGAAACAAGTGGCCGTGGCATTGTAGCTTCCTGCAGGAAGTAACATTAGAAGTGAAAGATCTCACCAGTTGGATAACCATTAGTTTGAACCCAGTCAGTTAGAGGGTCATGAAAATTTGGACTTTCCATCTGAATTCTTGGTTGAAATCAACAAGAGAAATGACCCAGTTAATGGTTAAGTGGCATGTCAGAATTTGACAGATTTTGAAAAACAAGAAGTCATTCTGTGCAAAAATGTATCGTGGGCTTTATCAGATAAAAGATGCAGTTTCCTTCCCTCAAGGACATTAGTGAACCAGATGATTTTTCCTGACAATTGACAATGGTCATCATGGAAGGCTTAATCCAGAACTTCTTAAAATCAGATTCAAATTTAACCATCCGCCGTGGTGGGATTCAAACTAGAGTCCCTGGAACACTGTTGGATTTCTGGACTAACAGTCAGCGATAATACCACGAGGCCATCGCCTTCCCTAGGATTATTTCCACTTTAACCAACTTCATGGTCTACAAGTTCCAAGCCATAACCACTCCCCATGTACAAATATTCTTCGTCACATTCCTCTTGCATTCCTTGCCTAAAATTTTAAATCTGTCTCCCTTAGTCTTTACACAGTCAGCTAATGAGAACCTTGCCTTCTTCCCGTATACCATGCATAATATTGCATAACTCTATCAAATTTCCTCCCAGTCTCCCTTGCTCCAAGGAACATAAACCAGCCTTTCTAACATAACATTGAAATTAGACAAAACCTAAAAACGTAGAACCTTTCTAGTAAATCTCCTTTCTCCTGGAAATTACCCTCTCAAGAACCCTCATGTCTTTCCTCAAGAGTAAACAAAAATTGGTGCAATACTCTAATTTTTGCCTAAGCTTTGTAAGAGTTCAGCATAAAATTTTCCTGTTTTATGCTCGATGTCTTGATTTATGAAGCCTGAGAGCCCAATTTATTTGTTAGCCACGGTCTAAAAATGTCCTGCCACCTTTGAAGATCTATGTACAAGTACCGGCAGTCTTCTTGTTTCTGCACATTTCTTAGAATTAAGTTTTATTGAATCTATATCACCTCTCTTTAAACCTTCTGCCAAAACGAATCATCACATTCCACTTCTGTGTATTAGACTTCATCTATCACTCCGGTGTCCATTCTGCTAACCAATGAGCTGTTGCAGGCAAGTTGTATCATCCTTACAGCTTGTCACTCCTCCATATTTGGTGTAGAATCCCAGAGTCATAGAGTCATTAAGATGTACAGCATGAAACAGACTCCTCAATCTACCTTTGCACACCAACCAGGTATCCTGAATAAATCTAGACCCATTTGCTAGCATTTGACCCTTATACCTCTGAACCCTTCCTGTTCATATACCCATTCAGGTGCCTTTTAAATGATGTAATTGTACCAGCCTCCACCACTTCCTCTGGCAGCTCATTCCATACAGGCACCACCCTCTGCACGAAAAAGTTACTCTCATTTCAAAATCCAAGCCATTTATCTACAGTAGAATAGACAGTGACACTTGGGGAAACACTATTGCCTTTCACCCTCCAGCCTGAAAAGTAATCTTCACCCAAGGCCCTAATAAACTGGTGGCCTAGTGGGTGCTGGATGAGTGGAGACGGGGGTTACATTCCAGGGCTAAGTAGGATCCCAGACCCAGCTGACACTGTTTTTGCTTTCCATGTAGCCAGAACATTTGGTAAGAATCTAATAGAGTCAGTGAATTTGGAAGATTCCACTTCAGTTAAACTAATAGTCAGTCAGGAAATGTTATTGGATTAAAACCCAATCTAAGTCATTTGTAATGAAAAAACTGAACATCTAACCTAACCACTCATTCACCCAAATACATCCGCCCGATACAATACACACCGCCAGATGCCAGGCAAGCACCAGTCAACTGCATCCCCAATCACCACCAGCCAGATTTCAATCTAAAAACACAGAACAGCAGATGCTTGAAATCTGAAACAAAAACAAAACTTGCTAGAGAAGTTCAGCAGTAATAGCAGCATCTGTGGAGTGATAAATCCAACCTTCCATGCCAAGGACCAACATTCTCACTCCACTGTTGGTCTGAATCCCCAGACCCAACCACTCCCTCATCAAAGAGGCCTCCCCTCTCTCCCCCGGAATCAAATGCTGCTCGACCTTCACCAACCTACGCCCAGTCCCTCAAAGGTGCTGGACATTTAAATCACAGAATATGGCATCAACTGCCATGAAAAAGGGAGCAAGATTCGGCTGCCCCAAACTCACCTGCACTATAAGGGCTCTGCTAGATTTTAAGCACTCTCCTCACATCTGATGAAGCCACGATTTAAAATGCCAACAAGAAAAGTGGAGCTCAATACTAATGCAAATAAGGAGGAGTGGAGTGACAATCCTAGTGTGGCTGTCACTCTGACTCGGAACTCATTTTATCTTCTCAATTACCTATTTCTTTTCATCTAGGTGGGCCATCAGTGTCAATTTTGTTCACTAGCCTTTTACGTCAATATCTTGTCAAACACGTCCTTAAACTCCATTTAGACAACCTCTACTGAATTCCCTTCGCTAACAATGGATTTTATTTTTGGACCTTGTAAATGACAATTTGTCAGACATTATCCACTTTTTTTTAGAAATATGTGCTTGCTCTCCTTAATTAATTGAAAACTCAAGTGCCTGATATAAATTCCCAAATCTTACCAACTGCTGATGTTTAACTAACCTATAGTTGCTAAGACTGTCCGAACACCGTTTCTTGAATATAAGTGCCACATCTCCCATTCTCCAATTCTCAGGAAGACTGAAAGATTAAGATAAGCCCTTCTACTATCATCATCCCCACTTTCTTTGGCAACCTGGAAGCAAGACTTCTGGACCAGGTACAAATCTACCCTAAACCTGCTATCCTTTCCAACACCTCCTTTCTTTCACACTATCTACTGCCTCCACTATCTCTGCTTCTAGCAATATGCTGATAAAAATAGCTCACTAAGTATTCCAGCATTACCTGTGCTTTTAACCAAATATCCTCCTGATGTCTCTAATATGATCTACTCCACCTCTTACCACCTCCTTACTATTTAAATAATGGCAGAAGAGTTTCAAATTGACTGCATTCAACTCTCATGCTCTCCATCTTCCAATCTTACTTTCTTCCTCATCTCCCCTATCAAATTATAATATTTGACCAGGACCCTGTTTTTGGTTTCCCCTCCACCGAGAACATAGAACATTACAGCGCAGTACAGGCCCTTCAGCCCTCAATGTTGCGCCAACCTGTGAAACCAATCTGAAACTCATCTAACCTACACTATTCCATTATCATCCATATGTTTATCTAATGGCCATTTAAATGCCCTCAAAGTTGGCGAGTCTACTACTGTCGCAGGCAGGGGATTCCACGCCCTTACTACTCTGAGTAAAGAACCTACATCTGACTTCTCTGCTATATCTATCACCCCTCAACTTAAAGCTGTGTCCCCTCGTGCTAGCCATCACCATCCGAGGAAAAAGGCTCTCACTGTACACCCTATCTAATCCTATGATCGTCTTGTGTGTCTCTATTAAGTCGCGTCATAACCTTCTTCTCTTGAAAGAAAACAGCCTCAAGTACCTCAGCCTTTCCTCATAAGACCTTCCCTCCATACCAGGCAACAGCCTGGTAAATCTACTCTGCACACTTTCCAATGCTTCCACATCCTTCCTCTAATTTGGGCGGCACGGTGGCTCAGTAGTTAGCACTGTAGCCTCACAGCGCCAGGGACCCAGGTTTGATTCCAGCCTCAGGCAACTGTCTGTGTGGAGTTTGCACATTCTCCCCGCGCCTGCATGGGTTTCCTCCGGGTGCTCTGGTTTCCTCCCACAGTCCAAACACGTACAGACTAGGTGAATTGGCCATGCCACATTGCCCATAGTGTTCAGGGGTGTGTGGGTTATAGGGGAATGGGTTTGGGTGGGATGCTCCAAAAAGGGCGGTGTGGACTTGTAGGGCCAAAGGGCCTGTTTCCACACTGTAGGGAATCGAATCGAATCTAATCTAATCTAATCTAATCGAATGCGGTGACCAGAACTGTACACAATCCTCCAACTGCGGTCGCACCAGAGTTTTGTACAACTGCAACATGACCTTATGGCTCCGAAACTCAATCCCTCTACCAAAAAACCTAACATAGCGTACACCTTCTTAATAACCCTATCAACTTGGATGGCAACTTTCAGGGATCTATGCACAGGGACACCAAGATCCGTCTGCTCATCCACACCACCAAGTATCTTACCATTAGCCCAGTACTCTTATTCCTGTATTGGAATCTTTAAACGAACCATCACTTCCTGAAAGAGCAATCATGTTTGCTTCTCTGTCAGAGCCAGGTCCTCTCCCATCATTTTTATTAGATATTTCTTTGTTCTTCTTCATTACCAAAAAGCCTAACATAGCGTACACCTTCTTAATAACCCTATCAGCCTGGATGGCAACTTTCAGGGATCTATGCACATGGACACCAAGGTCCGTCTGCTCATCCACACCACCAAGTATCTTACCATTAGCCCAGTACTCTTATTCCTGTATTGGAATCTTTAAATGAACCATCACTTCCTGAAAGAGCAATCAATGTTTGCTTCTCTGTCAGAGCCAGGTCCTCTCCCATCATTTTTATTAGATATTTCTTTGTTTTTCTTCATTACTAACTTTAACCTTATGCTCACTGTTACTAAATGCCCCAGACACCTGGTGTTCCTTGTCCGCTGATTTCTTCGCAGAAGATACAGCGACACTCAGCTGGGCTGAAAACAAAACCAACTGAGGTAATGTGTTTCTAATACAGAAATCTAATACAGAGTCTGGAGAAAACTCTTAGATCTGAAAATAGTTACATTGTGTAGAAGAGCGAGCACTTGGTAATGCAGGAAGGAGACCTTGAAACACTAGTTCCACGAAACATAAAAGGAAGTTGCTTGAATGTATTTGAAAATTAAGTAAATGCCACAAAATAGTCATGAGGAGAAGCACAGTCTGCATATCCTTCCTATTATGGTAGCAGCCAATTAACTAGAGAATAAATTAATAAGATGCAAAACAAAGGGAATTATTCAGTTGAAAGTAGATTGGAGTTTATTTTAAGGCAACTGATAAAGGTCAGCCAGTTTTCTCGCATTGTTAGATTTATACAGAAAAAAGTTTTTGTAGATGAGACACACAAGTGGCTTGTTTCAGACAGTGAGAGGTGGAAGTTAAGAGATTTTCCTTTCTTCTCACCTCTTAGTTGACTGGACAAGCAACGTCTTGAGGAGGAGTGTTTTATATCATTTGAATGTTGTGACTGTAAAGAATAGACATAAACAGGCTTTCCTGGTAACTTTAAATCAAAGGATATTAGCACAACACAGCAAACGGCCACTCTCAAATGCACATGAAAGATTAGAAATATGCAGTTAGATTATTATCAAAATAAAAAGAAGCAATTCACATATGCTAAATTAAGAGAAGTATTGCAGGCCTGAAGGAGTGTCACTGAAGAAGTTTGTTGAAGACAATATTGTTTCAAAATATCTCAACATTCCATGCAAAATTGTTGCAGAGTTTCTATAGGAAAGAAAGATAATATTGCACATGAAGACAAATCAGTTCCTTTTGTTTAAACTGCCTGAGATGATTGCTCATGGTGTGGACCTTTCTAATTACTGGGTGATAGTCTCGTTGTGTTACAGGTCCCAGTCTGCCTTACAGGATTCTCCTGTGAAGTATAGAGTCATACAGAACAGAAACAGACCCTTCGGTCCAACTCATCCGCACTGGCCAGACATCCCAATCTGACCCACTCGCATTTGCCAACATTTGGCCCATATACCTCTAAACCTTTCCTATTCATGTACCCATCCAGAAATGGTAACCTGCTCTAAAATATGAAGACATTATTAGGGAAAAAATGTGAAGGTAAAGACGAATATTTTGAAAAAAAAATTCTTCCCCTGACCTCAAAAAATACAGAATATGGACATCAGAAAAAATACATTATGGAAACTGTGCGCCTTTCAATCTGGTTTTGGCTGCATATTGAAAGCATTTCAGCTAATGTCAGATCTAGATTTATTTTAGCAAAGATATTTGTCCTCAAAATGATTAAGTAAAAAAATGAAGAATATTTTTTGCTAAAGTAATTGCTTTAAGACTGATAATCAGTATTAATGAGCAGTTTGATAACCCAGAGAAAAGGCACATTGTCTCTTGCACTAAAGAGGTGCTCTAAATTATACAACAGTATGGGAATGTGTTCAACAAGGAAAACAGGCACTGATCAGAAGCAGTATTTTGTTTCTAGACATTGAGAAAGTTTGATGTGATTTTTGTTTTGTCCAGAAATCTGTTTGGAGTGAAATATTTCCCTCTTTCAGCTGTCAATCCACCTCCTCTCCTGCAATCCTTCCCATGACAAATGGTTACAGAAATGGTGTCCCTGTTTCTCTCTCTACAGATTCTGCTCCAGGCAACCAAGTATTTTCTGTTTTTAGTTCAGATATGCTTCATCTGCAGTACACTGCTTTTGGAATGAATTCCTGTGTGCTTGTTTAATGCATTCGCCAATGCGTTCAAGTCCTACTTAAATACATTAAGTAACCCGCTTCTTTGGAATAACAAGTGGTTAAAGACGATCAGAATACAGCAGGTCAGAGAAAATGAGATGAAACTGGTAAAATTCAAATTCTAATAATTCTTCTTTTCTTACATAACAACCTTACCACTCTCAATGATGTATCTGTTCAGTGGTCAGTTCAGTTCACTTGAATAAACAGCTGGTTTGTAATAAGATGACAAGCCATTTCCCATATGCTAGTTTATCTTTTGTTTGTTCATGAGTTGTAGGCATTGCTGATTTGGCTGGCATTTATTTTTCATCCCCAATTGTCCAGAGGGTGCTTAAGAGTCAACCACATTGCTCTAGGTCTGGAGTTAGGTGTAGGCCAAAGCCAGTCAGGGCAGTAGATTTCCTTCCCAAGAATATTAATCTGTAGCTCTGGATTACTAGCCTGGTCACAACATCATTATGCCATCATTTCCTCATGAAGTTATGTAATTGCACTTTTGGTACCTTGCATTGTCCACATAATGGCCTGGAGCTAATGTGTTAGCTTAATTCAATGTTCGATAGCTTATCAACATACACATAGTATTAATAGCTTGAATAGAGAGCAATTTGTTAAATGTGTTCAAGAAAACTATCAATATGTAGATATACCTACCAACAAAAGAGTAGAACTTGAACTTTGCCTTGGAAATAAGGCATGGCAAATGACTGATGTGTCAGTGGAAGAGCATTACAGGATCAGTGATCATAACTAAGTTTTAATGTAGTTATCAAAAATAATAAGCTTTCTATAAAAGTTAAAGTTCTTAACTGGAGTAAGGCAAATTTTGATGGCATGAGATAGGAAATTTCAAAAGTTGATTGTGGTAGTCTGCAGTTAAAGGGATGACTGGCAAGTGGGAGACTTTCAAAATGAGATAATAACAGTTTAGAGGCATTGTGTTCCTGTTCGAGCGAAGGGTAAGGCTGGTAAAAATAGGGAACAATGGATGAACAATGATATTGAGGCTCTGGTCAAGAATAAAGAGGAGGCATATGTTATATATAGACTACTGAGATTAAGTGAATCTCTTGAAAAGTATAAAGGGTAGAGGGGTGTTCTTAAGAAGGAAATCAGGAGGGTTGTCTGTCAGAATGGACAAGCAGAGTTTTGCAGAGATTACTGATGGATCCACTGTTGTCAGTCATTTATATAAACGATCTGAATGAGAATTTACGAGGAATAGCAAGTTAATTTGTGGATAACACCAAAATAGGTGGGAAACGTTCACAATGAAAAATGTTATCTAAGATTACAAGAAGATTTTGATCACTTGGGCCAATAGGCTGTGAACCGGCAGACTGAGCTGAATTTGGATAAATGCAAGATACTGCACTTTGGTAACATGAACAAAGCACAGGGCTTGCACAGGTATAAAGTATATGGTATGGCCAGATAGTGTTGTTGAACTTGGACATCTAGAGGTTCAGGTGCGTAGTTCTTTGTAAGTTGTGTCACAGGTAGATAAAGGGTTTAATGGGACATTTAGCATGTTTGCCTTCATTGTTCAACCCTTTGAATACAGGTGTTAAGACATGATGTTGAGGTCATACAGGACACTGATGAGGCCACATTTGGAATGTTGTGTACAGTTTTGGTCATTTTGCCATTGGAAGGATATTATTAAATTGGACATTCATCAGAATGACACAAGAACTGGAGAGTTTGAGTTACAAGGAGAGGCTGGACTGGCAAGAACCTTTTTTTCACCGGATTGTAGGAGATTGACAAGTTTATAAGAAGGTTTATAAAATCATGAAGTGCACAGATAAGTTGGATAGCAAGGTTTTTTTCTTAAAACTCTATGATGAGAAGATCAAAATTGGATGGGTATTTTTAAGGTGAGAGGAGAAAGATTTAAAGGACCTATGGAACAACTTTTCACACAAAGGGTGGTTTGTGTGAGGAATAAACTGCCAGAGCCAGTGGTAGATGCAGGTACAGTTTAAAACCTTTGGTCCATGAAGAGGAAAGGTTTAAGAGGCGAAACACAGACAAGCAGGACTAGTTTAATTTGGAAACCTTGGTTGGCACAACAAGTTGCACCAAAGGGTCTGTTCATGCTGTACGACTCTCTGGCCAGTTACAATTAGCTGACTGACCGACTTAATTCTTCTTTCTATCTTCAAGGGACTGACAGGTCTGTACCCATTGTCTTTTAAATCTCTTGCACTGAAATGGTGATGGGTGTTCTAATGATACTGGTTCAATAGTATTTTAAACTTGGGAAGTTCTTTTATAAGAATTTTTACAAGTACTCTGGATCTTACATATTTTAAGTAAGATTCAGTACAATGGACGGTTGTAAGATACTATACTCGTTAAGTGTTACATAGGCATTTATCGCAGAAACTCTATGGAAATGTATATGATAAAAGTTACTCATTAAATTTGCTGACTTGGAACAAATGCATGTGAGAAAGAAAATCTCTTAAAAGAAAAAGTTGGTGTTTCCAATGCAGGTGATGGGACATTAACGTCAAAAATAGTTGCTGCGACAAGCTGTACATGCACAGATATGTAAACAATTCAATTGCTCTAATGCAGGTATTTCCAATGGCCTCAAAAGATTTGAAAACCTCAATTATTAAAACATTAGGATGCAAACAGATCAGTCAGAATCGTGTGTTCATTCATTCTTTCCTTCTCATTTTTCTCACTTTCCTTCAACATTTTTGATTAACTTTGTTTTGAAAACTTTGTTTTGCATGTAAATATGGGGCAGCACGGTGGCTCAATGGTTAGCACTGCAGCCTCACAGTGTCGGGGGCCCTGGGTTTGATTCTAGCCTTGGGCGACTGTCTGAGTGGAGTTTGCACATTCTCCTTGTGTCTGCGTGGTTTTCCTCCGGTGCTCCGGTTTCTTCCCACAGTCCAAAGATGTGCAGGCTAGGTGGATCGGCCATGCTAAATTGCCAGTAGTGTTCAGAGGTGTGTGGGTTATAGGGGGATGGGGCTGGGTGGGATGCTTCAAGGGGCGGTGTGGACTTGTAGGGCCAAAGGCCCTGTTTCCACACTGTAGGTAATCTAATCTAAACTTTGACTTTTACTTTGAAGAAAGGAGAGGAGTTTGAATTTTCCCTGCAGTGACACATTGTGAGCCAAGATTAATCGCAACATATCATGATCCAAAATCAGTCTCATCATTGTTTGCTGGCCGGATCTTCAGGTTCAGGCTATGTCTGGCCTACCACCTAAACTGTGGTCAGCCAATACCAAAGTGGCAATTTCAAAAGGCCTACTACCATTCCAAGTAACATTAGCCCAGTCCCCACTGATATCAGACGTTTTTTTCCAAATAAAACAACACTTGGAAATCAGTTTAAAGCTCCCAATGCCTGCTTAACTTCCGTACCTTCAGCCAAATCTTCTCAACCAGTACCAATTCAGAAACATAACTGACAAGACCTATAGTTATATTCTATACAATGAACAGATCGAAAATATAATACTCATTCAATATTTGTAGGTATTCGATGAAGGACTGCACACTGGGAAATGGTGAGTGAAAAAGAACTGATTAACTTTTGTTTTAGAAAACATGCCAGAAAAGAACAAAAACTTTGAGAATAAAATGTCATTGAAAAGCTCATGAATCTGTAAAATATATAAACATGATTTGATAACCACTTCAAAAATCCATTAGTCTTTTCAGAAGCTTGTAAATCTATTAACATCATTAAGCCCACACTTGCAAGGACAGCTGAACAAGCAAATGCTATGCTTTAGAACATTTCATTCGTACTCGGAAATGCAGCCAAACAGATAATTGGTTTGATCTATAAAGAATGGTTGAAATAAAATAACTGGGTAATGTTTAAACAAATAGCTCTGGACCTTATAGTGTAGGGTTGTACTTTATTCAGTGGACAATGTATTCCAAAGCATCGGAAGATTTTCCCACTTTTACACAAGTAGTTCTATAACTCATTAACGCGAACTGGCTGTAACACAATTGATAAATAGTGGACGCTCTTTGGATAATGTGAACTTGCAGCTGTACAGGTATGGCGAATTTCTATGGTAATTTCCCAATAACATGATTTGCTATAGTGCAATTTTCTATAGCATGAGGTCACACAAGAATGCAACTATCGTATTATAGGAGAGCTATTTATAATGTGTTCTTTCACATGACAGCTTGCCAGTTGTTAGAAATAATATCCATATTATTGAATGGTCACATATTTTCGATCATAACAGTGACATCATTCACTTCATTAACCACACTCACTTCAGGGTCAAATTTCATGACAAACTGTTGCAGCCCCATTTCCCAACTGTCAACAGTTCCATACATTCCTCTTCTTCTGCTACTGACCATCATGGTATCTGATTGAGCAAGAGGCGAAGATAAATGTCAACACAGAATAAATATCCCTAATCAATTTAACACATATTGAAAAATGCAACTAACTGTCCTCTGTAACTGTCTTTTATGCACCTTTGTCTGCCCCAACGCGTACGAGTGTTATCATCTGACTGGTGGAAGACTGCTGATTTTCACTGGGGATACAGTCTTACTGGATAACCCTGAGCAGCTCTGGCCCTAGAATGCCAACTTCACACAGCACAATCCTGGCATGGGCAGGACAGGCCAGTTCAATTAGGAGCAATAAGATTTCTGCCAAAGTAGCAATGGTGGAAGGGAGCTCCAAACTATAGGAATAGTCCAGTGACAAGGTTCTATATAATCTTTAACACTGCAATTTTACAGCCTCCCAGGAATTTCATTGTGCACACTTATCAGCCTCTTTCTGTATGTTACTCCCATCAAAGCATTCATCTGAGGCTTGTACAGCAGAATGGATGCAATATTACACTCCCACGAACCGCCATCTAGTCTGACTGCAATTCATGCTTGCTTTTCTTACTTGTACATATACAACACACTCTGTATCAATATCTGAGCAAGAAGCAGTATTTTGTTCTCATTAATTTTACGCTATTTCCCTATTGTTACTTCACCACAAATCAGACTGCAGTTCTCAGCTGTCTGAAAAGGGAAAAGCACATTTCTCCAGGGCATCTAGGGATGGGGAATAAATGTTGGCCAACACGCAACACCCATGTCTCACGATGAACAAATAAAAAAGCTTAGACTATCTTCAACTTCTAATTCAGAAGAGATTGAAGATGAGGAAGAAGTAAGATATCAGAAGGAGGATAAGGTAGGTGGATACCGTCACCTACAATGGTTTCATGAGTCTCAGTGATGCCTGCCCCAATATTGCTTACTGCACTTCCTGCTTCTATGCAAGGACAAGCAATCATACCTATACTTAGCTGGTTAGCTCCTAATAACTCCAGGTACAGTCTAAATTGTCCTTCAATATCAATGAATGTAATATTTTATTTAATGCTTAGTAATATGGTTGCCATGGTTTAATAGCTGGCAGTGTGCCTGCAAGCTTTCACACAAGCGTGAGGTTTCCAGCGGTGCTCTGTGGTTGAGGGTGTGATGAAGTTATGAATGTTAATTGATAGTGTTGTGGGTTGGTAATGGGAGTAGGATGCATGAGTAGTGTGTGAGGCTAGTGGTGCCGTTATTGGGATATGGCATTTGATGTTACATTCTGTGACATTTGCCACTCTTGTAACATCATTGAACTTTGTGCTGCTGTACTTCCAGGCCCATGAGCTCAACTCCTGCAAAAACCAGAAAAGCCATCTAGCATCACTGTCCTTATTAGGTATGCTGTAAAAGCCTTCTAAACCCCATCCATCCTGTGAGTAGACACATCTCTCCTCCTCTCCATCACCTCTATCAAGACATGCAGTGCAGCAACAGCAAACTATAAGCACAATCTCTTCCCTGTTATGCCATAATTCACTTTTCTTCCTGCTTAGATACTCTTCCAGAAACAGTTCTAGCAAGAATATACATCTCTTTTAAGAGAAATAAACTTGCTTTTGCTAACACAATTTAGCCTTAAGTTATTCTATCCTCACAAATAGGAGTTACATGGGAACTCCACCACCTGCAAATTCTCCCTTGAGACACTCACTATCCTGAATTTGTTCCTTTATTGTGACAGGGTAAAAAGACGAACTGCCTTGAATGGTGGAATGATACTATCCACCAGAATCCCTAAAAACTCATCCTCAAAATTTTAATTGCAAACTACCAGATTGTTCCATGGTAAAGATGTCCTTTAAAGCCCAGATTAATGTGGAAATTGTAACATGTGAAATAACTCTGCAACAAATTGATTTTAGTTAGTACTTCCCTTACTTAAATAATTCAACAATAATTATAACTTGGCTTCAAAGCAGCTCCACAGCCTTTCTTTTTGATACCTCTGAGATCTTTTGCAAGTAGTCAAAGTCTGAAACTAATGTCAGTCAGCTGGATCTTAGAATATGAGTTCCCTGACTGTGGTTGTTAATCTGGTCCAATCAGGGAACGCTGGCTGATTGTAAAAAGGTTGAGTGTTAAAGATACTGACATTCTGGTGCCAGACTCTATATTAAACAGCACTGTAGTCTAGGAATGTTCATGTGTAAATAATGGGTGACTTAGTGATAGGATATTGGCCTCTGTGAAGTTACTTCAGTGTCATGAAGAGTGGAAATAGCTCATAGGTGACCCAATAGCTTATACATTCAGGATGACAGATTTGCAGAATGTAAGTACACCATGATAGAGAAAGGAAGATTGGTGGTAATACTAGGAGTCAGGAATTTCCACCGAAACCTTCATGGATGAAAATTCATGCAGTTTTGGACCACAAACCCTGATTTGGTCTGCCTAATGAGGACAAGCTGTGCTGCCCATAGCTTTGGGCCACATTTAGCAATGGGTTCTAATGCTAGGTTGACATACCACATGATGATGCATCCAGATCGGGTGCTTTCTGCTGGGCATTTATAACAATTGTTAATGGTCATCGTAAATATGCCGAATTTCCTTGGTCTCCTGAGGATGCAGAGACATTGTTGTGCTTTCGTGACTGTTGCAACATATTGATGATGACCACCACTTCCAGAAATGTGACACTCTCAACCATCTCCACTTCAGCACCTGTGATGCAGACAGGGGCATGCCCTCTACCCTGACTCCTGAAATCAATGACCAACTCCTTTGTTTTGCTGACTTGGATGGAGATATTATTGTCTTTACACCATACTGCTAAGCACTTGATCCTTTTAGTGTATTCTGTCTTTTCACTGTTTGAGATCCAACTTACAATGGTAGTGTCATTAGCAAACTTGTAATTAGAGTTGTATCAGAATTTGGCCACAAGAGTTATGAGGTGTATAAGGAGTTTAATAGAGGGCTCAGTACATGCAGGGCACAAGTATTGAGGATTATGATGGAGGATGCGTTGTCACCTATGTTTACTGATTGCAATCTATGGGTCAGGAAGTCAAGGATCCAACTTCAGAGGGGGAAGCCGAGACCCAGGTCTTGAGATCAGAGATAAGTTTGTTTGGAATGATGGTGTTGAAGGTGAAGCTGTATTCAATAAGTAGAAATCTGATGTAGGTATTCTTGTTATTCAGATGAGCCAGGTATGAGTGTAGGGCCAGGGAGATGGCATCTGACATGGACCTGTTATGCTGACAGGCAAATTGCAAAGGTTGAAGGTAATTTGGTAGGCTCGAGTTGATGTGAACCACTCTTAACTCTCAAATCTCTTCATAATTATGGTTGTCAGAGCCACCAGGCGGTAGTCATTGGGGCATGCTGCATAATTTTTTTTGGCACTGGCATGATGGTCTTCTTGAAGCAGGTGGAGACTTAAATCATAGTAAGGTCAGGTTAGAGATGTCTGCGAATAATCCCACCACAGAATCGGACTGCATGGCCAGGAACTCCATCCAGGCCTGTCACTTCCTGTGGGTTCACACTCAAGCGGGCCAATCTAACGTCTGCAGTGGTAACTGTCTGAAGCAGTTGGGATAAATTACATTGTTTTACTGACCTTTTGTTCAAAGTGAGCGTAAAATATAATGAGCTCATTGGGTAGCAATGTACTATGGCCCACGATTCTAATCAACTTCTCATTGTAGCCCATTATGTTGTGTAAACCTTGCCACAACTAACAGGTGTCCATGTGGTTAGGCTGGGCCTCAAGCTTAGCTTGGCACTGCCTCTTGGCATCTCTGAAGGCCTTACAAAGGTTGTACCTGGATTTCCCATATAGGTCAGGGGTGCCCAACTTGAAACTTGAAACTAGACTTCAGTAAAGAGTTGATTTCCCGGTCATCCATAATTTCTCTTTGGGGAACATTCTGATTAACTTCTTCAAGACGTAGTCATCTCATACTTACTAATGAAGTCTGTAATGATATTGGCACACTTGTTTAAGGTGGCCGCTGAGATCTTGAATTTGGACTAGCCCATCAAGTCTCAACAGTCCCATAGAGGCCCTTCTATTGCCTGAGACCAATGCTGCACTACTTTCTGTACAATGTCTATGAGCTTTAATTTCTGCTTGTAATCTGGTAAGAGGTGCACAGCATCGTGATCTGATTTTCCAAATGCAAACAGTGGTGCAGTGATATGCATCTCTGATGGCTGTACAGTAACATTCAAGGATGTTCGGACCTCTGGTTGAACAGGAGACGTGATGATGGTATTTTAGAAGCACATTCTTGAGGTTGGCTGGTTGAAGTCACTGGCAATTAACAAGGCCTTGGGTTATCCATCTCAAGACTGTGTGCAGTGTTGCGTGCTACAAGAAGTGCACACTTCACTTCTGCACAGGTGACATAGACCACTCTCAGGATAACAGAGGTGAATCCAGGCAACTAGTGGTAGAGACGACACTTCATTTTAAAATATTCTAGGTCCAGAGCAGTATTTACCAGGGCCACTGCATCTGTAGGAAGCAGACCACACTGCCCCTTGCCTTGCCAGAGGACACTGAGCTGTCCATTCAGTGAACTGAGAAATCCTCAGGTTGTTCAGTAAAATTAACATATTGGCAAGAAGTTATGTCTGGTGGCCCATCTTGGAGGCAGACATTGATACTGGTGGGACATTGCCCAGATTGTCACCGGGAACAAAAATCACTGCCAACAGTTCGTCCACATCTTTAAGAATTGCCAGGTAAACTTTGGACTCAGTTGCATGTTGGCTAAACAGGTCCTTTCATGGGTTCAATATTCTTAGTCATTGTAGATGCTTACTCAAAGTGGTTGGGCATGCATTGGGTCCACTTATCAAACACTTGAATAATGAGAAAAACTGCACACATCTTTTGCAACATACCACGTCCCAGAAAGGTTGGTCACAGATAACGGGCCATCGATAACCAGCTGGTAATTTTGTTATTTCTTAATGAGAATTTAATTCAACATGCAAGGACAACTCCATACCACACAATATCCAATGGCCTGGCAGAAACGGTGGTCCAAATTTTGAAGGCAGCTATGAAGAAACGGCTTATAGCTTTGCTAGATATCAAGCGATCATGGTTCTTGTTTGATTATCAGGCCATTCCATGTGCAACTACAGGGATAGCACCAGAGTTGCCAACTACTAAGAACTCACGGCAGGTTAAGTCTGATGTTTGTGAACTCAGTGGGTTGTGGATTCAAGATTTCACCTAGCGAGAGAGACAGTTTCAGACAAGGGACAAAGTTTGAATTACGGAAATGGCCCTGCATGTACTAAAGTGCCCCAGGAGGCTTTCCAAGAAAAGACTGGCCGTAGACACAGTGGGGAAGTGATGAAGTGATTGTGATGACATCAGCCAGCTAGACATAAGAGAATATGACTTCCGTGATTGTGCCTGTTAATCTGGTCCAAGCAGGGAGCCCTGGCTGATATAAAAAAAGATAGTGACACTCTGGTGCCTGCCTCTACATGAGACGACACTTAATTAAAGACTGTTCTTGTGTAAATGAAGGATGACTCGGTGAAGGAATACCAGCTTCTGTGGAGTCATTTCATCTCCCATCTGAATTTTAATACCCAAGGCCTCTGATGGGCAAAAATGATTTTAAAAAGCTACAAATACTGGCATTCAATGATTGCAATGATCATAATGATCACAACACCCAGCGTGAATAGAAATTAAAGCGTCATCAAAATGACTGAAACCAGTCACTCATATCTATACTTTCAGCTTATTTCACATCTTTTTGGAAATTTCACACGGTGGAATTAAAGCAATATGCAAATCAACATTATGTGAAAAAGTCCCTTTATGCTTCAGAGCATAAGAAGCTTTTCCCCCATTTAGAAAATAGTCTAGGGCTCTATACTTCCTGCCAAAGCCCATAACTTCAAGCTTTCCCACATTGTATTCCATCTTCCACTTCGCCTGTCTGACTCCTTCTGCAACCTTCCTGCTTCTTCAGCACTATGTGTCCCTCCACCCATTTTTGTGTCAACTGCAGACTGAGCGACAATGTTCTCAGTTTCTCCACTGAGAATGTCAAATGTGAATTGTTGTGGTCCCAACACAGACCCCGCAGAATTCCACAGGTCACTGGCTGCTAGAACCCTTTATCCTTACTCTCTGCCTTCTGCCAGTCAAAAAAACCTCTATCCATGCTAGTAACTTGCATCTAACACCACGGGCTGTTAGTTATTTTGCAGCCTTCTACGTGGCACCTAGTCTAAGGTCTTCCAGCAATCTAATAGATAACATCCACTGGCCCTCTTTGTCTAACTAGCTCATTACCTCCTAAAAGATTTAACAGATTTTTCAGGCATGAAGTCCCTTATGAAACCAGTGTTCATCAGCTCTATTTTAAATGCACTTCCAATTATTCTGCAATCTTATCCTTAATAATGGATTTGAAAATCTACCAATGACTGAGGTCAGGATAACCAACCTAAGAATTTCCTCTCATCTTCCTCCCTCACTTCATAAACAGGTGTTACATTAGCCATTTTCCTGTCATCGGGCACCCTCCATGAGTCCAATAATTCCTGAAGTATTACCATTACCTCTATGATCTCCTCAGCTATTTCATTCAGAACTCTGGGGAGCAGTCCATATGTCTGGGTGATCGATCAGTCTTCAGCACTTTCAACTTTCTCAGCATCTTCTCCTTCAAAATGGCCATTACTCTCACCTCTATCCTCTTACTGTCTCGAAGTTTGGTATGCTGTTGCTGTCTTTCACTGTGAAAACTGAGGCAAAGTACCTATTCAATTCCTCTACCATTTCTTTGCTCACCATTACTACTTCTCCAGCCTCATCTCCCAGTGATCCAACATCCACTCTTGCCTCTCTTTTACTTTTTAAACATCTAAAAACAACTCTTGCAATCTTCTTTCACATTATGAGCTGGCTAACTCTCATATTTCATCTTGTGTACCGAATTGCTTATGGCTTTTAAAGCCTTTCTAATCTTCTGGCTTCTGGCCGATCTTCACCACATTGTATGCCTTTGCCTTTGTTTTATGGTCTCCCTGACTTCCCCTGGTTGCCTGTTATAAAATGTCTTTTTTTTAAAAAACTTCTTAACAAATTGTTCCGGCTAAAACTTAAAGATTACATTTATGACCTATAAAGCCTACATGCTGGTCTTTAATTGTCTCATATCTCTATGAAAACTTCAGCCTTGGGATGACATTCTTCTGTACATCCTGAATTACTTCCAGAAGTTCCTGTCATTGCTATTCCACTGCCTTCCCTGTTAGGCTCCCCTTCTATTTAACTCTGGCCAGCTCTTCCCTCATGTCTTTGTTGTCATCTTTATTCAGTTGTAATATTGTAACAGCTGATTCCAGCTTCTACCTGTCAAACTGCAGTCTGAGTTCTATCACATTATGGCCACTGTCTCTTACAGCTTCCTTCACCTTTACGTCCCTAATCAAGTCTAACTCAGTACATGTCACCAAATCCAGAAAATACCTGGTCATTAGTGAGCTCTACCACAATAAGGTGTAGACCTGGATGAACACAGCAGGCCAAGCCGCATCATAGGAGCAGGAAGGCTGACATTTCAGGACTAGACCCTTCATCAAAAATGGGGGAGGGGAAGGGAGTTCTGAAATAAATAGGGAGAAAGGGCAAGGTGGATCGAAAATGGATAGAGAAGTTAGATGGTTGCGACAGGAGAGAGATCCCCTGAGGTTTGTCCGGAGGGAGGAGATTAACCTTATTTATTTCAGAACTCTCTTCCCCTCCGCCAATTCTGATGACGGGTCGAGTGCCAAAATGTCAGCCTTCCTGCTCCTATGATGCTGCTTAGTCTGCTGTGTTCATTCAGCTCGATACCTTGTTATCTCGGATTCTTCAGCATCCTCAGTTCCTATTATCTCTGGCTCTACAACAAGCTGCTCCAAAAAACACATAGGCATTCCACAAATTCCTTTTCTTGAGATCTGCTACCAACCTCATTTTCCCACTCCACCTGCATATTGAAGTCACTTATGATTACAGTAATAGTGCCTTTCTTAAATGCCTTTTCTATCTCCTGATTTACTTCTTTCCCCATATCCTGACTACTGGTAGGTGTATACCTCCCATCAAGATCTTTTTACATTTGCAGATCCTCACTTTGATCCACACAGATTCTATGCCATTCGACTCCATATCACTTCAGATTATCAATATAATTTCACTTCTGACAAGCAGGTCAACCCCTTCTCCTCTGCCTGTAAATATACAGTCATGCTGTAAGGAAACATACACTTCGGTCCAACTAGTCTGCGTCAATCAGGGGAAAAAAGCCCTAGGCTATTGAACCTCTCCCAATAACTCAGCCCTCCAGTCTCAGCAACATCCTCATAAATCTTTTCTGCAACCTCTCATGTTTAATTTCACCTTCCTATACAAAAGTGACCAGGATTGAATACTGTTCTAAAAATGGCCCCACAAAAGTCCTCTACAGCCACAACATGACATCTCAAATTCTGTGCTCAATGTTCTGACCAATGATAGCAAGCATACCAAATGCCTTCTTCACCACCCCGTATACCTGCATCTCTACTTTCAAGGAATTGCGCATCTGTATCCCTAGGTCTCTTTGTTTGGCAACACTCCCCAGGGGGCTACCATTAATTGTATATGTCCGGCCCTGGAGTGACTTAGCAAAATGCAACACCTCCCATTTAAGTTAAACTCGAAACTGTCAAATCTTGGTCCATTGATCCATCTGATCAAGATCCTGCTGTAATTGGAAATAATCATCTTAATAGTCTACCTTCAATTTGAAAATAAACTATAATTCAAAGTCAATTTAGTACCTGTCACTAACCACTGAGCTTATGGTTTACCTATGATGTTTCTCTGTTGTGCTGGGACCCTGATCCTGGGTTTCAATTTCTCCTGTAAAAAAACTTTACAAAATATGAACTATAAATGTACCTCTTTCCCTCTGCACTGAATTCCATACTCGGGCTTAAATTCACTTAAATTCCCCAGACCTTATACTCACACCGGCTGTGTTTCACTCTAGACGGGATACTCCTTCCTGACCATTCTAATCTGATTGATTTCACTTTTTAAAAAATTAATTCAAAGGATGAAGGTGTCACTGGCTAGACCAACATTTATAATTCATTCCTAATTGCCTATAGAGGACAGTTAAGAATCAACCACATTGCTGAGGGCCTGGAATCACATGTAGGCCAGACCAGGTAAGGAAGGCAGCTTCCGTCCCTAATAGACATTGGTATAAACGGAGCGTCCGCATGGTCTCACCGATATACTGTGCCTTGGGCACTCTTGCCTCCTTATGAGGTAGGCAACAATGGCTGAGTCACATGACTACCTGCCATATATGGAATCAACACCCACCGCATACTTGTTGATAGTATCCATGCCAAACATCTGACATGTCTTGCAAAGGCTGCCGTGGCAGGATTGCGTAGTGTTGTGAATGATTTAACCCTGAAGGCTGGTAGTTTGCTGTGAACGATTTTCTGTTTAAGGTTTAGCAGTTGTTCGAAGGCAAGATTTAAGGGTGTAGTGATAATCTTGGTAAGATATTCATTGTCATCAATGATGTTGAAATCTGCAAAGAACAGAGCATAGTTTTTCCTCCAGGGAATTACTGGATGATAAAGGGTACTTCAGCAGTCGTACCTTATGTCTGTATTCTGAGGAGGTCACTGCAGTTTTTCGCAATGGCATGTCAGAACTGGCAATCGATGACATAAACATTGTATCCCGTTCCTATGAGGGCATCTTTCAGCATTTTTTGGTATCGGTCATGTACCTCCTCATCTGAGCAGATCCTGTGTATATGCAGGGCTTGTTGGTAGGGGATAGCTTCTTTAACATGTTTAAGATGGAAGCTGGAGAGCTCGCGGTAGAATATAGTAGTGAGGTGCCTGACCTTGGTGGAGACGTGTGTGTCCAAGAATAAGAATGATTCTGAAGCGTAGTCTGTGGTAACAGAGACAATGGGATGAAACTTGTTGATATCTTTGTCTAACTGTTTCAGTGATTCCTCACCCTGAGTCCAGAGGAAGAAAATGTCATCAATGTATAGCACTGGTTGGAGGTAAAGTGCAGCAAAGCAGTCTTGCTTGAACTTAGAACATAGAACATAAAAAAATAGAACAGTACAGAGCCGTACAGCACAGTACAAGCCCTTCGGCCCACGATGTTGTGCCAACCTATTATCCTACCAAGATCAATATACCCTGCATACTCTACATTTTACCAGAGTTTTATAGAGCTGCAGCATAACTTCACGGCTCTAAACTTAATTTCTCTGCCAATGAAAGCCAACACACCATACGCCTTCTTTACAACCCGATCAACTTGTGCCTGAAAATGTTGGCATACTGGGATGCAAGTTTGATTTCCACAGTTGTTCCAAATGTCTGGATGAAGAACTAGTTGTCAAAGGTGATGACACTGTGTCGAGAATGAAACAGAAGAGTTGTAGGATGGTGTCTGGAAATTGGCAGTTGGTGTTGAGTGAGTTTTCAATGTTTTGGCCTCAACCACTTTCTGTGGCAAAGAACTTCAAAGTCTTGATGCAATCTTGGCGAAGAACTGTCTCCTCATCTCAGTCCTAAACGATCTACCCTATATCCTGTGACAGTGAGCCCAGCTCTTGACCCTTTGGCTATCGGGAATATCCTTCCTACAACAACCTGTGGAACCTTGTTAGAATTTTATAGGTTTCTATGAGATCTTCCCTCAGTCTTCTGTATCATATAGTCACTGTGTATATAGTGACTAATGCAGGTAGTCTTTCAAGATCTCTCACTCAAAATAGAAAATATGTGGCCAGCTAAAGATATAACAAATGTGGCACTCTTTTTAAAAAGCAGAAAGTAGCTCGTAATATGGTCTCTGACTTCACCAGCAACAAACTGCACGTAACCAGCACCATTGACATGGTAAAGCTGACCGTTTGTTGCTTCACAGAAGTGTTCCCTCGCAAAATTTGATACCGAGTCACAAAAAAAATTCAGTGAAAAAAGCTGAGCAAAAGAGGTAAGATTCTCAGGAGCATCTTAAAGGAAGATGCAAAAATAGTAAAGCAGAGCGATTTAGAAGTTGAATTCAAAAGTAAGGGCCCAGAGAGGTAGCCCAGCCAGTGATGCCCACAAGCTATAAACAATTAGAGAAAAAAAAGCACAACAAGGACTCATTTGGCCTACAACGCCAAAGGTTTGGTAGAGCTAGCTAAATAGTCCCATTGCTCTGCTCTTTCTCCACAGCTCTGTGCATAGTCAACATGCAATTCTTTTTCAATTCCCTTTTCAATGTTACTATTGAATCTGAATTGCCCATTAGTTGAGATGATACATTCCATAACTACAGATCACAATGCACGTGTAAAAAAACTTCCTGAAAGCCATCCAGTTCTTTTATCACTCCCTTAAATGTGTATTCTCCGTTATTGGCTTTACTGCCACCAAAAATAAGTTTCTTAATGTTTAATCGCAAGAGAGGTCATGCCTGATAAATCTGTTGGAATTCTTTGAGGAGGTAGCCATCAAGTTAGACAAAGGAGAATTAGTAGACATGATGTATGTGGATTTTTAGAAGACCTTTGACAAGTGCCGCACAGGAGCTGCTAAATAACATTAGAGCTCATGGTGTCAAGGGCAAGGTAGCAGTGAGGATGGAGGATTATCTGACTGGCTGAAGGCAGGGTGGGGATAAAAGGGTTTTTCAGGATGGCAGTCAGTGACCCATGGAGTTCTACAAGGGTCAGTATTGAGAGCTATTCATGTTATATATTAACAACCTGGACAATGGAACTGGGAGCATCACCCGTCGCCCATTGCCGACACTGACGTCGCTCCGCCCATTGCCTCCATAGCCAGCAGCTCCAAAGGAAACAGTAGCACGCAGCCCTGCTGGGTCTTCACCATCCCCCCAGACCTCCCCCTTCCTGAGGACGAATGGTCAGTCCTCAGTAAAGGCTCAGCTTTATCCCCCTCCACCCTAACATCAACAATAACGCTCACACTTCGACGTTGAACAGTTTTTCTGCTGCCTCCACTTCTGTGCTTACTACTTTAACCATGAGTCTAACTCTCCCTCTACTGTCCCCTTCTCCTGCCTCAACACACCCCCTCCTCGTGGATATCACCTCACGGCCTCCTATTCTCCTTTGGCCTCTTCATCTCCATCTGCTGTCGAGACATCAATCGCCTCAAATTCTCCACTCATTTCACCCACTCCAAACTCTCCCCCTCAAAGTGGCAGTCCTCTGCTTGTAGTATGGCGCACTAACCCCTACATCGCCGAGGCCAGGCACCAGCTCTCTAACACCTCCTCCTCTCGCCCCCTTGATCATGACCCCACCACTGACCACCAATACATCATATCCCAGACCATCCACAACCTGATCACTTCAGGTGACCTCCCACCCACAGCCTCCAGCTCATCGTTCCCCAATGCCACACCACCCATTTCTATCTCCTTCCCAAAATCCACAAATCTGACTGGCCTGGTCACTGCATTGTCTCTGCCTGCTCCTGACCCACCAAACTTATCTTCACTTATCTCGACTCCATTTTCTCCTCTTTGGTTAGAAACTCCCCACCTGTGTCCATGACACCACCCACGCCCTCCATCTCCTCCAAAACTTCTGATTCCCTGGTCCCCAACACCTCATCTTCACCATCGACATCCAGTTCCTATATACTTGCATTCCCCATGCAGATGGCCTAAAGGCCCTCAGCTTCTTCCCATCCGGCAGGCCCAATGAGTCCCCCTCCACTGACACCTTTGTCCGCTCAGCTGAACTCGTCCTCACCCTTAACAACTTCTCCTTCAAGTCCTCCCACTTCCTACAGACAAAGGAGGTGACCATGGGTACCTGCACGGGCTCAAGCGATGCCTGCCTCTTTGTAGGCTACGTGGAACAATCCTCTTCCAAAGCTAAACTGGCTGTATCCCCCACCTCTTCCGTCGTTACATCAATGACGGTATCAACACTGCCACGTACTGCCTCGAAGAGCTCGAACAGTTCACCCACTTCACCAAAACCTTCCCCCCCCCCACAACCTTAAGTTCACCTGGACCATATCTGATACCTCTCTCTCCTTCCTGGACCTCTGTTTCCATCCCGGGCAACCATATGGAAACTGATCTCCATTTCAAGTCTACCGACCCCCATAGCTACCTAGAATGCACCTCCTCCCAACCACCTTCCTGCAGAAATGCCACCCCCCATTCCTAATTCCTTTACCTCTGCCGCATCTGCTCCTGAGTTGAGGCATTCCACTCCCGAACATCTCGAATGTCCTCGTTTTTCAAGGAACGCAACTTCCCCTCACAGTGGTTGAAAACAGACTCGACTGCATCGCTTGCTTTTCCCGCAACTCATCCCTCTCACCCTGTCCCCGCAATAACAACCAAAACAGAATCCTCCTTGTCCTCACGTACCACCCCACCAACCTCTGGATTCAACGCATCATCCTCCGGCACTTCCGCCACCTGCAATCTGTCACCAACAAAGAAATTTTTCCCTCCCCACCCCTATCTGCCTTCCGGAGGAACCACTCTCTCCATGACTCCCTTATCCACTCCACATTCCCCACCAGCCCCACCATCCCTAGCACTTTTCCCTTCAACCACAGGAACTGCAACACATGCCCCTACACCTCCCCACCTCACCCCTATCCCAGGCCCCAAGAAAACCTTCTACATCAGAGTTCACCTGCATATCTGCTAATGTGGTATACTGTATCCGCTGTTCCCAATGTGGCCTCCGCAACATCAGGGAAACCAAGTGGAGGCTTGGAGACCATTTTGTGGAACACCTACGCTCGGTTCGTGACAAATGGCTGCACCTCCCTGTCGCGAACTACTTCAATTCCCCCTCCCACTCCTTCATGTCCATCCTGGGTCTCCTGCAGTGCCACAATGATGCCACCCAAAGGTTGCAGGAATGGCACCTCATATTTTGCTTGGGGACCCTGCAGCCCAATGGTATCAATGTGGACTTCAAAAGCTTCAAAATCTCTCTGCCCCTGACTGCATCTCAAAACCAGCCCAGCTCATCCCTGCCTCCCTAACCTGTCAGTCCTTTCTCCCACCTATCGACTCCTCCCACCTCCACCTCCTACCTACCAACCTCATCCCCACCTCCTTGACCTGTCTGTCTTCCCTGGACTGACCACCCCCCACCCTAACTCATCATCTACACTCACCTTTACTAGCTCCATCCCCACCTCCTTGACCTGTCCATCTTCCCTCCACCTATTTGCTCCTTTATCCATCTTCTATCCACCTCACCCTCTCTCTATTTATTTCAGAATCCCCTTCCCCTCCCCTATTTCTGAAGCAGGGTTCTGACCCGAAATATCAGCTTTTCTGCTCTTCTGATGTTACTTAGCCTGCTGTGTTCATCCAATGATACACCTTGTTATATCTGGGAGCATCATTGTCAAGTTTGCAGATGACACAAAGATAGATAGAGGGACAGATAGTGTTGAGCAGGCGGGAAGGCTTGAGAAGAACTTGAACAGGCTAAGAGAGAAGGCAAAGAAGTGGCAGATGAAATGCAATGTGGGAACATATGTGGTTATACACTTTGGTAAGAAGAATAGAGTTGTAAGCTATTTTCTAAATGGAGAAAGTGAGATGTTAATGTGATAACATCCCATTGATTTCTATGCTTCTATAAATTAAAGTCTTTTATCTGCATTTGATTCCTATGCAGAGACTTTAATTTATAGAAGTAAACTCTTATCTACCTACATATAGGTATGCAGGCATTGCCCTGAAGCTTCCTGCCCAGCTAGGAATTCAGTGTAAAGCTTTCGTAACTCCTTATCTTCTCACACATCGGTATGCAGACACTGTCTTAAGCTTCCTGACTGAATTAAAATTAGAATCAAACTGTTTCAAATAGGGTTAGGTGGGGAAAATTTGTAAAGGTGTGAAACCTCTAAAGCATGTAACTTCTGTCACTGACAAAGGGGCCAGGGCACTGACTTTTTTCTAGCCAGACATACTGGCAACTTGAAATCAGAATCTGTCCAGGACAACAACTCGAAATCGCCTCCTGCCATTAGCAGCTACTTCACTAGCAATCGATACTATACCCTGGTCTTTTATGTTCTTGATGCAATACTTGTTTGGTATCCTGTCTTTGTCTGCTGTAGTAATTGTTTCATGAATCATGTCTTTTGTAAATTGTGAAATTGTTTTTTGTATCATGTCTTCTGTAAAGTACAAAAAGCGGGGACTGTCCGCTGCTCGGGGAGAATTACTTGTGAGACTCTGCACTCTGTGCCGGGTTGAGTACAGTGATTCTCCACAGCTTGTACTTGCTTGGTAATAATTTGTGTTTTTCTAAACTTGCTTGGTAATAATTTGTGTTTTTCTAAACAGGTCAGTGTCTTGTTATTGCAGCAAGTCTGTGAGGGTCTCCAAAAAACAAACCTGACAAAAGGCTTCAGAAATCTGAAGCAAAGGGACTCTAGGTTCAGGATTCTCTCGAGGTTAACATTAAAACTTACTAATACTGAAAGGCCTGAATACAGAGAGGGCATGGAGAAGTGGTTTCCACTTGAAGGAGAGACTAGGAGCCAGGGGTACAGCCTCAGAGTTAAGGGATGCTTCTCTTCAACTAAGATTAGAAGGGATTTCTTAATTAATTTCTTCTTACGAGGATGGTGAATCTGTGGAACTTATTGCTGCAGAAGAGTTTGCGAGCCAATTTATTAAATGTCTTTAAGACCAAGGCTCGTGATTAATAAAATAATCAAAGGTTATGGGGAGAAGGCAGGAGAATGGAGAAACAGATCAACGCTGATTAGATGGCATTGCACTTTTGATGAGCTGAATGACCTTATTCTGCTCACGTACCTCACAATTTATCAAAATTGTTCATGATTTTGAACACCTTTATCAAGTCTTGAACTTTTTTGATGTATAGAGAACGATGCCAGCTTTTTATTTCAGCATCCGCACTTTGTAACCCATTTTTTAAATAATAATTATCCAGTGCATTTTTTGGTGGCCGTTAGAAGAGAATTTGATTTAATCTAAATTTCAACATGTGCCAGAACATTAGTTCGAGTTTTGAATTAATGGCATGGCAACATCACAATTGTACCATCACTTCACACACCAACTGCAAATTCCAATCTAAGACACATACCATTCTGACTATATCACTAATTCTTCACTGTAGCAGCACCATGAGAGTTCTCAAACACGAGGGCAGCAGCAGTTCAAGAAGGTAAATTCACCATCACTGTCTCAAGGTTCGTGAAACAAGGGCAATAAATGCCTACTTAGCCAGCAACGCACAAATCCCATCAACAAATTAAACATAATGCATCATCTCCCATGAATCATAGCCAAGAAAGGAATTTACCATAGCCTGTGGTCTGAATTTTGCGTTTCTTCTGACAAAGTTGTAAATTTAGATGAGTGGCCACTGATCTCACATGTTACATCTGCCTCTCTCAATACATCTGCTTACTGGGCTGCTACATATTTTCTACTTTTTGGTTTTGAGTTTTAGAATCCGTTATATTTTTCTCTAAAATGTCAGCCTCCTGGAGCAAATGCCACCAAATACATTCACATGTTACAATTTATTGCAATCACATTCATCTCCTGTTGTTTTTACCAACCCATAACAACATAAACCATGATTCACGTAATACATGGCATTGGGTGAGCATATGAAATCATGGTCAAATAGCTGCCTTATGGCTCAAAGTGCACAGTCATACTACACAGGAAATGTGAGGTTTGATTCCCTTATCTGCGCTGACTTCACTAATCTCAGCCAGATCAGCAAAGAATTGCTAAACTCATCTTACTGCATTTTCTTTGGCAGGGAAGAAAAGTAAAAAGTAAGACAGGATTCCTCTTCTTAACTACAACTCAGTATTAATATGATAAGCATTCATCTGATGGAGGAGGAAGCTGGAGCTTTCTACTACATGGTTTTATCCATTATGGGTTTCCACAATGGAAACGTGTAAATTTTTTTCATATTTTAGAGGGATATGAACCAAATGCTGACAAATGGGATTAGATTAATATAGGATATCTGGTCAACATGGATGAGTTGTACTGAAGGGTCTGTTTCCTTGCCATATAGCTCTATGGCACTATAACTCTATGAGGGTAACTAGAGAGGGGGTAAGGCCCATTAAATATCAAGGGAGTCATGTTTGTGCTGAACCAGTGGAGATACTAAATGAATATTTTGCGTCAGTTTTTACTGTGAAGAGAGAAATACAGTCCAGAAAATGCAGAGCAATAAATTCCGATGTTTTCAAATCAGTTAATATTATAGAAAAGGGAGTTCAGGAGGTTTTAGAAAATACAAAGGTAGATAAACGTCCGGGATCTGATCTAATGTTCCCAGATCATTGTAGGAAGGAAGGGGAGGAAATTGCAAGACGACTTGCTGAAATATTTGGATCATCTATTATTACAGGTGAGGTGCCTGGTGACTGGAGAGTGGATAATGTTATATCTTTGTTTAGAAAAGTTTGTAAGGAGAAACTAGGGAACTATAGACCTGTGAGTCTGGCATCAGTTGTGGGTAAATTGTAGGAGGTGATTATAAAAGATAAGATTTTGGACATTTAGAGAGGCAGAAGTTGGTTAGGGATAGTCAGTATGGTTTTGTGCAAGGAAAATCATGTCTCACAATCTTGATTGAGTTTTTTGAGGAACTTACCAACAAGATTGATGACGGCAGAACAGCAGACAGTTAGTTTGTTAGTAGACCAATCCCAAGTGATTTCACCTTTTATATTAGCGTACCAGGAGGGACCTTGTCAAAGGCCTTACTAAAGTCCACACAGACTACATTTACCACTCTTCCCTCATCAATCCCTTTGTTACTTCCTACAAAAAAAATCAAGTTTGTGCAGCATGTCCTTCCCCATACTTAACCATGCTGCTTACAGCTAATAGTCCATTTTTTCCCCAAATATGAGTAAATTCTATCCCTAAGAATTTTCTCCAATAATTTCTCTAACACTGACATTTTAATTGAATCTTGTCTGTAAAAATACCAGGAAATTTTGCATTACTTCATTTTTGCATCCAGTATTGATATGAAGCATAATGTGTGATTTGCTGAAGCTTTCTTTTTAATATTTTAAATAAGGACCAAAAACAATTGGGAATTATCATATTTTCTTGCATCTTGGCATTCAGCTGTACATGGCACGTATATCAGTGGTGATACGTCTTCCTAGAATACTTGTCAGACAATAAGATATATGAGCAGGAGGAGGCCATTTAGCATCGTTGATCTGATAGTTTTCAATTCTATTTTCCTGCCTTTTCTCCAGCACCCTTGGAAATCTGTCTGTTTCAGCATTGAATATATACTTTTCAATATAGATGTGCTTTAGGTGTTTCCTGATGTGGTGTCATGTGGTGTTATTACTTTTCATTGTCTATTTAATGTGACAGCACAGCCATGTAAGTCTGATGTATTGCATCAGCAGTGTCTACCTGATATCCTAGGATCACATGGAGAGACCAAATCACCAACCAGGAAGTACTGCAACGGGCTGCTTGATGGCATCAACATGACATCATCGTAAAGAGAGGATTGACGCCGGTTCTTTGCTTCTTGAACATATAGCCAGCATGTCAGCAGAATGGATACCACCAGGCTGAAGATAACAACAAGGCTGGCCAAGAAAGACCTGATGAAGCATAATTATGAAGTTTTCCAAGGAAAAGGGCACGACCTGGGCAACAGCCAAAGAGATTGCAATGAACCAGGATCATTGGTGGGGTCATGCTGTCCCACATGGGACTAGAGGAAGTAAGTGTAAATAATTAAAGGTATTTTCAAGAGAACAGTCCATTTCATGTTCAAAGAATGTATGAAAATTAAGTGTTCCACTGACAGTTCACGGTGGAATAATTACAAAATGTGGGAAAAAATTTGTTTGCTCAAATGAGGGGATATTAGACAAGTCCTTCAAAAATGCAGAAACCAGTCATCACAGTTTTAGTTGAACAGCTATAATTTACAGAAGTTTGAAATGAAAGTAGATTTGAACCATTCATCAGCCAAATGTGTATTTAAAATGTGATTCATCAGTTAAATGCAACACAATGTATTTTTGAGCATGTTGAACAGCAAGAAAAATACATTTTTGTGCAGATCACTCATATGTTCTTTAATTCTATTAGCTTCCAGTCTCTGTGTGACATCTTTGAAAAAAGATGTCATTGGATAATCATAGCAAAGACTACATCAAGAGTTACAGATAATCATATCTAATAAATTATTACTGACCTTCAAACCCAGCAGCGCTCCAGAATCTTTAGGCACAGTGCCATCTTTTAGTCGTTTATTTAACAATATTCGACCAATTAGTCGTTCTCCATCTTTGGATGGTTGCCAGGTCACTGGATGCTATGAGATCAAAGCAATAACAAATAATTCTTTAATACCTAAATGTCCATGTGTGCTACAATATTTCCATAACTAAGATTTACTTTCCCCATTTGAGAAAAAAAACTGTAATTACACAAATATTTATTCTTTGACTTCCAATTATAATCAGCACAATACAGTTATTATACAACTCAATGGGGTCATTTCTAACTTCAGGGTCACTTTAATAAAGTGGAGTTGGATCTTTCCAACATGGCATTTTTTTGACATTGTAAACATTTGTGTAATTACAGGAGTTCAATGCTTCAATTCATGCCCCATGCAGAGAAATAAGCAAACATAAGCACGACTACTCTGTGTTACCACTCCCAAATTTCACTTCAGAATTCATTACCAACATCAGCTACCGCAACCACCAGTTTAAGCAACAGCAAGTACCAAAGCAAACAGTGAATACAACTCTATTACAACACCTACCAAAATGTCACTGCACCAAAATAAGTTCACATACATGACAGTGGAAGGGAAAAAAGAAAAACACAGTTCTGCGGCAACATAGATTCAACTTCTCCTCTCAGTCTGATTTTAAAATGTTGCTATCTTAAGTTGGACATTTTAAGTGAATAGTTAACCAGCAAAATTGGTTTGGGAACTTCCAACAACATAGGTACCACCGAAGAACATCAAGACAATTTTTTTTCTGATAGTCTACCATGCAATTGTACAACTGAACATTCCTATGAGAAGGAATATATATTTAGTTTTGCTGCTGGACAGCAAACATTAAAGCAAGCAACCTTGGATTTTGTTATTTTATTGGCATTTTATTACAGGTGCAATTATCTCAAGATAGACCCTGCCCCTTTACATGGAGTGACAGAGAGCAAACAAAGACCAAATGAACAGTTAGAATGCAGGCTATACAGACTTAGTACCTTCTCGCTATGGCTATGTTCTTCATTTAGTGTTGTGCTACTGCATGTATCTACCCCAGAGTCTTTAATCTGAGGCTCAGACCATTCCAAGTCCTCTTCCAATGAGTGGCCGCCAAAACGCACCATTTTCTTTTGCCTCTCAGACAAGGTGTTACAGTCCGACAATACTGCCTGCTCACTAGTTTTTCTTTTTCCCCTTTGACTGTTCCCTACAGGCATGGGATAAAACAAAAAAGAACAAAAACATGCAAAGGCATAAATAAAACTAAGGAACGTGAAATAAAAAGAAAACTGAATCTTAAGGCTCCACATGTCTCACCAAAGACATTGGGGATGCCTCACTGCTTTGCCAAGATGCATGGTCCAGCCAGTAGTAATCCACGTCCCCTGTGAGAATCAAGCACATAAGGAAGTGCAAAGGAAGAAGGGACACAGAGGACAGAAGCGGAAATTACAGATAACTGTACTCAAAAGCACGGAGTTACATATTTGTGTGCATCAAAAAATATTGTTGATTGACATAGTTTAACTGATAGAATAACTGGTTCAGTTGCCAACTCTCATCAGAACTGCATTCTAATTTTTTAATTGAATTTTAGATTAAACTTCCTCTTTATTTTAAATTACATGGGCCACAAAATATCAGTAGTCAAGTACGGGCCACAAAACAACACAGTCAAGTAGACATTACAGTAACTTGTTTCCAAAGTTTCCATCGTACAGCCAGAGTCAATAATTTTCACATGTTGAAAGCTTACATTTCATTGATTTTTCAAATTTTTACTTTCCACGATGTTCATTTTCAGGTCATAAAATAATATCATTGGTTATAAACATTACATACTTCTTCCCCTTTGAGGTATCTAATGTCAGCAACAGTAGAAAAGTTTATCAAGATTGAGAACTAATAACATCTACGGAAAGGGACACCAAATATAATTGAACGACAATGTAATTCATAGATGAAAACACTGAATAATAGTTACAACACCTCTTTATTTAAACCTACCTTATTAAAGTTAAGAAACACACGAGAAGATAAACCAAGTTCATGGGTATTTGCACAAAGTTCATGAAAGGTGGACAGTGAGCAGGAATGAAAAAGATCAGTGAACAAAAGATCAGTTTGGGCTTTCATAAAAAAAATGAAACAACTGTATTCTTTTTACAATTAACATAGGTTTGTTTGCCAAAAGAAGCCAAAATTTAATCATACCCAATTCTTCTGGAATTTATCCCGCTAATATCCAGTTTGTTTTAGAATCTCCTCTGCCAGGTATGTATAATTCAGCATATTCACAGGCACCCAGACTCACACAATTAGGCCTTTTTTTGTCATTGATAGGGCACTGAGCTCTAAAGGTCTCTCTGTTGTTCTTCCATCTGTCCTACATCATTGGACTTGCTTGGAAATAGGAAATTTGGTCCTCTACTCATAAGGTAACCAAAATACAAAGGCAACTCGAAAACTCACTTTCCAGTTCAAAGATTATTTCTAAGTAGTGGACAAAGTTGTGAAATTTAACAATGTGCAGTTTCAGCTCCATTTCCCCTTCAAAAAGAGCGTTTCAATTCTTGGATAATAAAATGTGAGGCTGGATGAACACAGCAGGCCCAACAGCATCTCAGGAGCACAAAAGCTGACGTTTCTGGCCTGGACCCTTCACCAGAGAGGGGGATGGGGTGAGGGTTCTGGAATAAATAGGGAGAGAGGGGGAGGTGGACCGAAGATGGAGAGAAAAGAAGATAGGTGGAGAGGAGAGTATAGGTGGGGAGGTAGGGAGGGGCTAGGTCAGTCCAGGGAAGATGGACAGGTCAAGGAGGTGGGATGAGGTTAGTAGGTAGGAAATGGAGGCGCGGCTTGGGGTGGGAGGAAGGGATGGGTGAGAGGAAGAACAGGTTAGGGAGGCAGAGACAGGTTGGACTGGTTTTGGGATGCAATGGGTGGAGGGGAAAAGCTGGGCTGGTTGTGTGGTGCAGTGTTGGGAGGGGACGAACTGGGCTGGTTTTGGGATGCGGTGGGGGAAGGGGAGATTTTGAAGCTGGTGAAGTCCACATTGATACCATTGGGCTGCAGGGTTCCCAAGCGGAATATGAGTTGCTGTTCCTGCAACCTTCGGGTGGCATCATCGTGGCACTGCAGGAGGCCCATGATGGACATGTCATCTATAGAATGGGAGGGTGAGTGGAAATGGTTTGCGACTGGGAGGTGCAGTTGTTTATTGCGAACTGAACGGAGGTGTTCTGCAAAGTGGTCCCGAAGCCTCCGCTTGGTTTCACCAATGTAGAGGAAGCCACACCAGGTACAATGGATGCAGTATACCACATTGGCAGATGTGCAGGTGTATCCATTACTGCATCCATTGTACCCGGTGTGGCTTCCTCTACATTGGGGAAACCAATCTCCCCTTCACCCACTGCATCCCAAAACCAGCCCAGTTCGTCCCCTTCCCCCTACTGCACCACACAACCAGCCCAGCTCTTCCCCTCCACCCACTGCATCCCAAAACCAGTCCAACCTGTCTCTGCCTCCCTAACCTGTTCTTCCTCTCACCCATCCCTTCCTTCCACCCCAAGCCGCACCTCCATCTCCTACCTACTAACCTCATCCCACCTCCTTGACCTGTCCGTCTTCCCTGGACAGACCTATCCCCTCCCTACCTCCCCACCTGTACTCTCCTCTCAACCTATCTTCTTCTCTCCAGCTTCGGTCTACCTCCCCCTCTCTCCCTATTTATTCCAGAGCCCTCACCCCATCCCCCTCTCTGATGAAGGGTCCAGGCCCGAAACGTCAGCTTTTGTGCTCCTGAGATGCTGCTGGGCCTGCTGTGTTCATCCAGCCTCACATTTTATTATCTTGGATTCTCCAGCATCTGCAGTTCCCATTATCACTGTTTCAATTCTTTGGCTGTCTGCTGACTCTCATGGGCAGTCAAAAAATGGGCAAAGTTTGTACTTCAGGAGATGTTGCTTCTAACCAGTGTTTGGTTCTGAAAATTCATGTGGGAGTGCTCTCTGGAGGGTGCATCAGACCCAAAAGCACATCACCATGGATGGCTCAGCTTTAAAGGCACGGTGAAGAAAGTTCAAGACAGCACCCGCTACAGGAGATTGAGTAGTACACAGGTATTTCTGTGATAGCAGATGTGATTCCAGGATATCATTTTACACTTTCCACCCCCCGGTATCAGTGTCAAGCTTACTGCTGGGTTTTCAGAACATTTTGGAGGAGGTGAAATGGACTATAAAAGCACCAATCACACAGGTGGAGAGTACACAGGAGGGAGACCTTTAGATGCTTGGAACATTGGGACCATACTGGGGAAGGGTTGTTCTGATGAGTTGCAGCTCAATAAAAATGACAAAGCAGAAAAACACTCAAATGGCAAAGTGGTTGATTAGTCTTGTATGCTTCGGAACAGGTGATGAGTTCAATCACCTCCAAGTATTTTCTGGGGGGGGGAGGGATGAAAGGGGATGAAAGCAATTTATTTGCTTTTGCAACACAGACCGAATTAACATTAACTAGGGATGGGGATGGAAAGAAGGAAGAAAACCTGAGCTAGAAATGGAAACCAAAAAAGAGAAGAAACAATAAGAGGGTTTGGAAGGCAGAGAAAACAAAATTAAAAATAGTCAAAAGGAGGCAGCTTATGCTTAATAATATATATATCTCTAAATGCAAGGAGCATGATGTAAACAGCAGATGAGCTGATGTGCGAAAATCTAATATTTTAACTATCTTTGAAACATAGCTTTGCGAAAGGCAGGAATAGCAGCCTGACATTCTGGGTTACCGAGTTTGCAGACAAGATGGTGAAGGGGTGAAAAAGCACAGTTGCAATATTGATTAAAGAAACAATGACAAACTTGAAGTGTTGTGAAAGAAGGTCATGAAAAGCAGCTATTTAGGTTGAACTAAAGTACAAAGCAGGGGCAATCACGCAGCTGGAGCTTATTATCAAAGTCCAAGCTGTCAAAGGTAGAGTGAAAAGCAAATTTGTACGTAAATCCCTGAAAAATACAAAAGCATTAATGAAGTAATAATAGAGATTTCAATTGTCTTAATATTAAATGGAATGACAGTGGAAAGAGTTTCATTAGGATAGTACTTCAGTGGTAGTGATTATAATGCAATTATTACAGAAAAAAGTGATGATGCACTCATCAGGACAATTTTCAGGAATACAATTTAAAGAGGATGATCAACATATACTGCATGAGAGAAGCACACTGATTTGTTGGCAAGTGGACTCATTATTAGAGGCATTTTCATGGACAGTGTATCAATTTATGATGATTGATAGTTAACTATCAGGCTAATAAGTAAATTACATTTGATATAGTTACGGAACACTACAAAGTTAAAACAGAAATAAATCTTCTAAATTTGGGCAAGGCAAATTTTACTAAGCTGAAAAGCAGTACCAAACGTTGGCTGGAAACACTTGACAGTAAATTGATGTTAGACCATTAGAAGGCATTAATGAAGGAGTTTCAAATGGTTCATGGAAACGAGTTACTATAATGAGAAAAAGTGCAACAGCCAATCTACAGCCCATGATGAAGAGGTGCATGATGGGCAAGACAGGCAAAAAAGAGAAGCTTACATGAAACTACAGCTTCGTACAATACCTGAAAAGTGTGCAAAAAACACACAGCATAAGGATGGCATCAAAAGGGATATTACGGAAGCATGAAAAATACAGACAAGCAAAATCTGAGAATATCTCAAGATGATTCATAATTATATAAATAACAAGAGGATGTAACTAAGGAAACAGTAGATTAAGCTCCTAAGGTACGAAGTGGAAGGAAGGGGCACTATATATGATTTTGCTTAAAAGCAGTTCCCGGTTCTTCCAATCTTTGTGGGGTCCAGGTGACTAGTTAGTGTTAAATGCATGTTTTAAGGTTTAGGAGATAAAACCTGTAAGTTTTTGTATGCGTGAATAAATTTTTTTTTTGTGTGGAAAAATCAAACTTCCAGCTCTTGTACTTATCTTTGGGCAATACTTCTCATTGGTTCTATTTGTACATTAAGCAGAATTTAAGCCCCAAGTTTGGCTGTCAGAAATTATAAATGTGATCTTACTAATTTGTGAGCTTCCATTTATAAACTGCCTGACATTTTAACTCTAAACCGGAAATTGTTCAGCAAATTGCACTGCATTGGAAGATACCAAACAGATTTAAATTATTTCTTAAAACAGTCAACAAAATTCAATAAAAAGTACATTATCTCAGTAAAATATAAGTTAAAGCATTCCTGAAAATAGTTATTCTGCAAGTAACCTCAATCAGAAATTAAAAGCGTACTTGTTGTAGAGGAAATACACATAGGTTAAACGCTACCTTTCTAGGTAATGGCTGAGGATGGAAATAAAAGAGCAGCGTTATTACGACCTACATCCAATATTTCAAGTGATAGAATCACCTCCGTAAACACATGCATGAGCTTTTTCTTCAAATTGTTTTGAAGTTGTTAATTTTCTTCTGAATGTTTCCAGCACATTTTGATATCACAATAACACAACCAACAGTGGTAACGGGGATCAATTTCATATGCCTTCCTCTCATATGTCAAACAACATAGATCAAATGGGTAAACAGATCTTACCTTCAAGTCCAACATGTCCAATCACTTCTTTTCTCTCTCACTTTAGATTAAATGCATTTCTAGGAATATTCAATTATCTTTGTACACATGAACTAATTTAGAATTCCAATATTTCACATTGATTGCAAATGCTGCGCACATGGTGCAAAAGTTAAAATTTAACCTCAACAAGAAAATAGTTAGATTGCTTGCTGAGGGACATCAATCTATAAAAGTGATAGTTTCAACGAAAAAGCAGCTCCATTTTAAATATAATAAATTGTATAAAAAAGTGGAGCCCCTTTCACCCACTGTGAGAGTTTGTAATTATAGTTTGGTGCGATAATAAAGGACGAGGAATTGATTAAGAAACATTGTATCTATAAAAACTAATGTAATACCTGATACAGTGCTGCACAGGATCAGAAGTAGGTCATTAAGCTCCTCAATATACTTCCACATTTGTGAGACGACAGCTGACCTTAGTCCCATTATATTTCCACATCACACATCTTCCCCATATCCTCTCTTGCCTTTGGTGAACTGTTGTACGAAATGTAGGTCACTGCTATGCAATTGCAACACCAGATATTTGGCAAGGTGTCCAACACTGACATCTACGATACTCTGGTGATTCTTCTTCCACATTTGATCACCTAATGGCTCTCTTGCATTTATTGAAGGTGATATCCAGGACAGGCATGAAATTGCACAGTGATGGGGGCAAGTGACAGTGTTGAATGGACAGATGGGAATTTGAGTAAATAGTGAGAAAGGGTGGGCGTGTTCATGAGGTAAGTATCCGTGAGCAGCGCTGTGATGGAGTAGGCTTTACGAGGCAGAATGAGAAGGCTGGGATGATACATTAAGTGGGTAAATATACAACTATATTCCTCATTCCCTATCTGTTTCAGGTACTAAAGCAATTTGTGCATTGAATCCAGGTCGAATGTTCTGACTACAGACCTCACAAGCCTGGTCTGTCTATGGCTTCATGGCAGCAGCAGCGAGTTTCTTCCTCACATTGGAGGGAAAAGAATGTGCTCTCTCTCTATCACTGTCTCCCCAGCTCGTCCAGCACTCAGTCATACCTTAAGAGATTATTAAATTAAGGCACAGCCATCAGATGTACTTAATCCATTACTGCACTTGTTTGTTTCCTGCTTCCAACTTCAAACTTGCCCAAATTTTATTTTGCAATGGAGCTTTAAATCTCAGAGTTGAGATAATGCTGTACAGGTTCTCATTAAACCCACTGTGTGCTATCAAAATCCAAATCCGAGATTCTGAGAAATAGTATTTATGATTATTTCGAAGAGCACAGTTTGATTAGAAATAGACAGCATGGCTTTGTGAGGAGCAGGTCATGCCTCACAAGCCTAATTGAATTCTTTGAGGATGTGACAAAACACATTGATGAAGGTAGCTCATTGGCTGTGGTGTACGCAGATTTTAGCAAGGCATTTGATAAGGTTTCCTATGGTAGGCTCATTCAGAAAGTAGGGAGGCATGGGATCCTGGGAAATTTGGTTGTCTGGATACAGAATTGGTTGTCCAATAGAAGACAGAGGGTAGTAGTAGATGGAAAGTATTCAGCCTGCAGCTTGGTGACCAGTGGTGTTCCACAGGGAGCTGTTCTGGGACCTCTGCTCTTTGTGATCTTTATAAATGACTTGGATGAGGAAGTGGAAGGGTGTGTTAGTATGTTTGCAGATTACATGAAGGTTGGAGGATTTGTGGGCAGCATGGAGGGCTGTTGTAGGTTGCAATGGGGCATTGACAAGATACAGAGCTAAGCAAACAAGTGGCAGATGGAATTCAATCCAGAAAAATGTGAAGTGATTCATTTTGGAAGGTCAAATTAGAATGCAGAATACAGGGTTAATGGCAGGATTCTTGGCAGTTACAGAAGGATCTTGGGGTCCACGTCCATTGATCCCTGAAAGTTGCCACCCAAGTTGGTAGGGTTGTAAAGAGGATTTATGGTTTATTGGCTTTCATTAGCAGGGGACTTGAGTTTTAGAGCCATGAGGTTATGCTGTAGCTCGATAAACCCTAGTTAGACCACACTTGGAATATTGTGTTCAGTTCTGGTCGCCTCATTACAGAAAAGATGTGGAAGCTTTAGAGAGGGTGCAAGGAGATTCACCAGGATTCTGCCTGGACTGGAGGACAGGTCTTATGAGGAAACGTTGAGGGTACTAGGGCTTTTTTCATTGGAGCAAAGAAGGGTGAGAGGTGACTTGTTAGAGGTGTAGAATATGATGAGAGGTATAGATAGAGTGGATATCCTGAGAGCTTTTTCCCAGGGCAGAAATGACTGTTACGTAGGGGCATAATTTTAATGTGATTGGAGGAAGGTATAGGGGAGGTGTCAGAGGTAGGTTCTTTACACAGAGTGTGGTGGGTGCGTGGAATGCGCTGCTGGTGGTAGTGGTGGAGTCAGATACATTAGCGACATTTAAGCAACTCTTGGATAGTCACGTGGATGATACTAATTTGGAGGGTATGCAGGTTAGTTTGATCTGAGAGTTGATTAATAGGTCAGCACTATAACATCGTTGGCTGAAGGGCTTGTACTGTGCTGGACTGTTCTATGTTCTAAGTCAGGAGTAAAATGAGTTAATGAGCTAGCTGCAATAAAATGACACCTGATGAACACACTGAATGGCTAATAGAATATTAGCCTTTACAAGTGGGAAGTTGGAATAGAAAGGGAAGGAAATTTTGCTAGTTGCACTTCCGTTCTTTTCTCAACTGCGAACTCTAATCTTAAACCGTTTTTCATCTCCATACAATTCTCCTCCAGCACAAATTGCATTGAGGTCACGGACATTAAAATGACAAGATCAAGAATGCACAATTAGCTGTCTTGGTTATTTTCTTCCAAAGAACATAGCTCACCAGGAGAAATGTCTTTAACTGCTTCACTTACTCTGGCCCTGAATCTGCATCATTCTATTGTTTCTCTTCTTCCTAACCTAATGTCCTCTTAAAGCATTTCTCATCTGAGACTCACCTGCAATTCTCACAGAACTACTGATCCATCAATTTCATTACCACAACCACCACACCCCCTCTCCGGTTCCATGTTAGATGATATTTACCAATGGTTTTCTCTCCTGTGGCTGCTGTCCCTCCACACTTTAAATCTGCCCATCACCACTCATCTCCACAAAAATGATTCAGGGGTCTCAGTCAGTCAGCCCAAGGATGTACCTGTTGCTATGCAGTGTTCCTGAAAGTGACTCCAGTTTTTCATCTGTGATGGAGGTGGAATGGTTCCTTTGGAATGAATTCTGCAGCTATATAGTATTCTGTGACCCTGATGTTTCAACAAGACTTCTTCCTTTATCCTTCAGTTAATCACAACCTGAGGCCATACGGCATAAGAGTGGAAGTAAAGCCATTCGGCCCATCAAGTCCAGTCCGCCATTTAAATCATGGCTGATGGGCATTTCAACTCAACTTCCCTCCACTCTCTCCAAAGCCCTTGATTCCTTGTGAGATCAAGAATTTATTGATCTCTGCCTTGAAGGCATCTACTGTCCCGGCCTCCACTGCACTCCGTGGCATTGAATTCCACAAGCCCACCACTCTCTGGCTGAAGAAATGTTGTTCATTTCTGTTTTAAATTTACCCCGTCTAATTTTAAGGATGTGCCCACGGGTCCTAGTCTCCCTGCCTGACGGAAACAACTTCCCAGCATCCACCCTTTCTAAGCCATACATTATCTTGCAAGTTTGTATTAGATCTCCCTTCAACCTTCTAAACTCTAATGAATACAATCCCAGGATCCTTAGCCGTTCATCGTACGTTAAACCTACCATTCCAGGGATCATCCGTGTGAATCTCCGCTGGACATGCTCCAGCACCAGTATGGCCTTCCTGAGGTGTGGGGTCTAAAATTGGACACAGTACTCTAAATGGGGCCTAACTAGAGCTTTATAAAGTCTCAAAAGCACATCGCTGCTTTTATATTCCAACACTTGAGATAAATGACAACATTACATTCGCTTTCTTAATCACAGACTCTACCCGCAAGTTAACTTTGAGAGAATCCTGGACCAATATTCCTAGATCCCTTTGTACTCCTGCTTAACAAATTTTCTCACTGTTCAGAAAATAGTCCATGCCTGTATTTTTTTTCCAAAATGCAAAGAAACTTTGGAATACTTCTCACACTAATTCCAAAGTTTAAGTTGTCAAAGGGATTTTGTTATTCAGTCCGAGAAGCACAAAGATGCAGATAAAGACAATTCATGGATGAACATTTTCATAAGTTTTGTTAATTTAACTAATTTCCACATAAAGAGTGATATCAGGTACTAAAATAGACCGCAGATATTCAACTGAAGAACTATGAAAACACATTTCACCTTGTTGATGATAACAGAATTAATTGGTTAACACTGCAAGTGAAGAATTTGCTCATCTTGAACTGGAAGGAGCCGCCACACAGCAAAGATATTAAATCGCATAAAGAATTTCTTTAGGATGGGGAGTTGTGGTTGCTCAGAGAACTAATCATGATGAAAATCATGATGCATTTCAATATTTGAAGCATTTGAAGTTCTACCAGGTAGCATCATTTTGCAGCAAGACATTTTTGTGAGTAATCAACATTGATTTTCTTCCCCCTCGGTAAATTTATTTTATGGATGGTGAGCAAAATAAAGTATTTCAGGTAACATCAATGACTCAAAAACAAATTATTTCTATGAAGAAAGAAGAAGTCAGAAATAAAATGCAATATTGTAACAACAGGACCAGAAAAGGCCATTCAGTCTCTCCAGCCTGGTGTTCAATCAGATGATGATTGAATTAACTTTTAATTGTATCGACCCAACTAGGTATCACAGCATTTCATACCTGTGCCTAACAAGAACCTGCCAACCCTAGTTCTTCTTTTTATACACTGACTTCAGAGTATAGACTTCCAGATGTTCACGACCCTTTGAGTGAAGAAGTATTTCCTGGCCTCACCCTGAGCAGCTTTGTTTCAATTTTAAGATTAGACAGCCACATTCTATATCTGCCCACCAGCGAAAAGGGATTCTGTTCACCTACCACATCAAATTTACAAGTTTCTTAAGCTATATCATCCATTAATTGTTTATACTTCAAGAAATAAAAGCCTATTCTACGGAGCCTGTCCTTTAATTTAGTTCTTGCTTTCCGAAATGGAATCAAAGGTTGTACAGATTTGATACACCAAGAACTAAGAAACCAACAGAAGAAAAGGTAGAATCTGTGAAGTAATAAGATTTGAACCTACACCATGAAAATGCTATACCTGCAAGAAGAATGCGCTAACCTATAACCTATCCTCAGTGAGCTGTGGGGACGTGAGAACAAGCCCAAGGACAGTTACAAATATTGCACAACAAATTCAAAAACTTGTTATTTGTTAAAACAATGAGCTAATTAGTGCAACTTTTTAATGTGTTCTTTCCTGGGATGTGGGTGATGTAGTTGCCCTTGAGAAGGTAGTAGGGCAGCAGACGCACACTGCTGGCGAGATTCGCGAGCTGTCAAATGTGTGAAACACCAGCATGCACAGAGTGAATAGTTGTTCGAAATAAGCAGAATATGAACATAAGAAGCAAGAGCAAGAGTAGGAGTAGACCTTTTGGCCCACTGGGTCTGGTCTGTCATTCAAAATAGTCACGGCCAACCTTGGACTTCAACTTCACTTTCCTGACCTCTCTCTATACCCCTTGAATCCAAGGGAGCAAAAATTTGCCCATTCCATTCTTAATTATATTCATTAAGAAACAGTGATGTGGCACCACAAAATAAACATTCTAAACTTAATTTATACAAATGAAATCAGTATAAACTATATGCAAAACTCAGCCAACCAAGCATCCCACTACTGCTTTGTATTTCCTCTTGCTCTGAGCAGTTTCACCTCAGTGGCTTGCTTGGTAAAAGGCTGCTGAATTTCTGTGGAGTAGTGGTGAGTACAGATGTCCTTCATGGGTGAATATGGGAACTATGACAGACGGTCTGGGTTTGCAAGGCTTGAAATGTTCTCATCTTTCATGGTCTCAAATTTGTCACTAGACTGAGCCTTAATAATGGTCATCTCAATGTCCACAGGTATTAGGGCATGGACACACCATCACTTTCTACAATGACTGGCCCATGTCCTATGAGAAAGAGGAAAATATGTCAGTTGGTATTGTCTTGTGTTTGTGTGATGTTGTGTGATGTAGTTGCCATGATTGAATAGGTTGCCCAATGTGTAAGCTCAGAGAAATGGGCGCGAGAAGAATGGAAATCGAAAACAAAATTGATCTTTTCCATTGGAAAAATACAATTTGCTTTCAATTTCCGTCCTTCTCTCACCTTCACCTGGTTCATCTTGATTCTTCAATCTGTTCCTTGGCTGCTTGATTTTCAATCTAGGGCTGGTTCCAGAAACTCCCGCAGTCAAGTTGAATGCGTTTCTTCACAACCTGGTTCCTGCAATGGCTTCATTCAATTCTGCCAATTTCTCTGTCACATCTATTTTGATGATATCCGTTTCCATGTTTTCCTTTTTCCTCAACTGAACACCACCCTTCCCCCACAATGTGGCTAAGGGCCCTCGCAACCATCTGACCTAATTCATACATTTCTGCCCTTACCTCTTCTCCTTCCTTCTAGAGCAACAATAGAGTTCCCCTTGTATTCATGTTCTGCCCCGCTAGTGTCCAATTCAAAGTATCATCCTCACCTATTTCCTTTACCTCAAATAGGATGACACCACCAAAAACATCTTGCCTCCCTATCAATGTCAACAGTCAACAATCTGCAGGGACCATTCCACCTGTCCCACTCCTCTATCACTTGTAACACTACCTCAATCCCAAGCTGCCTTCCCAAGTAATTGCAGAAGGTGTAACCCTTTTACTTGCTCTCCCTTCAAACACATCTTCCAGTTAAAATGACATTTGGCTTGAGCTTTTCCAATCAAGTCCATTGCATTCACAGCACAAAATGCAGTATCCTTTACACTGGCAACACCAAATCCAGACAGGGTAACTGCTTTTTGGAACACCTTTCGGCTGCCCATGGGAATAACACCTAATTTCCAGTTGCTTCCCATTTCAATAAGACATCATACTTTCATGCTTATATGTCTGTCATAGCCCTGCTACAGTGCTCCAGCACGAACCTCACCACAATAGGAGTAACAGTATCTCATTTTCCGCTTGTGCAGCTTATAACTTTCAAAACACTTCAGAGCATGAACATTTTTCGATTTTATTCTAACCCCTTCCTTCCAAAGTCTTGTTTGCATGGATTTTAATATAGAACAGTATAGAACAGTACAATGCAGCACAGCACAGCAAAGGAGCAGGCCTTTGGCTCACCATGTCTGTGCCGAGCATGGTACCATTCCAAACTAATCACTTTTGCCTTCACATGGTCCACAATGCTCCACTTCCTGCATGTTCATGTGTCTGTCTAAATGCCTCTTAAACATTGCTATTGTATCGGCTTCAATCACCTCCCCAGCAATGTGTTCCAAACACTGGCTGCCCTCTATGTAAAAGAACTTACTTCACACATCTCCTTTCAACATTATACCTTCATCTTAAACCTATGGCCTATAGTATTTAATATTTTCACCCTGATGAAAGACTAACTATCCAATCTATCCATGTCTCTAATAATTGTAAGTGCTTCTATTAGGTCACCCTTCAACTCTCCAACACTCGAGCGAAAACAATCCAAATTTAACAACCTCTCCTTATAGTTAATACACTCTAATCTAGCCAACATCCTGATAAATCTCTTCTACAGCCTCCAAAACCTCCACATCCTGCCCATAATGCGGTGATCAAAACTGCACATAATATTCCAAATGTAGCCCAACTAATATTTTATACAGGATAATAAAATGTGAGGCTGGATGAACACAGCAGGCCAAGCAGCATCTCAGGAGCACAAAAGCTGACATTTCGGGCCTAGACCCTTCATCAGAGAGGGGGATGGGGAGAGGGAACTGGAATAAATAGGGAGAGAGGGGGAGGCGGACCGAAGATGGAGAGAAAAGAAGATAGGTGGAGAGGAGAGTAGAGGTGGGGACGTAGGGAGGGGTTAGGTCAGTCCAGGGAAGATGGACAGGTCAAGGAGGTGGGATGAGGTTAGTAGGTAGATGGGGGTGCGGCTTGGGGTGGGAGGAAGGGATGAGTGAGAGGAAGAACTAGTTAGGGAGGCAGAGACAGGTTAGACTGGTTTTGGGATGCAGTGGGTGCGGAGGAAGAGCTGGGCTGGTTGTGTGGTGCAGTGGGGGGAGGGGACGAACTGGGCTGGTTTAGGGATGCAGTAGGGGAAGGGGAGATTTTGAAACTGGTGAAGTCCACATTGATACCATATGGCTGCAGGGTTCCCAGGCGGAATATGAGTTGCTGTTCCTGCAACCTTTGGGTGGCATCATTGTGGCACTGCAGGAGGCCCATGATGGACATGTCATCCAGAGAATGGGAGGGGGAGTGGAAATGGTTTGCGACTGGGAGGTGCAGTTGTTTGTTGCGAACTGAGCGGAGGTGTTCTGCAAAGCGGTCCCCAAGCCTCCGCTTGGTTTCCCCAATGTAGAGGAAGCCGCACCGGGTACAGTCGATGCAGTATACCACATTGGCAGATGTGCAAGTGAACCTCTGCTTAATGTGGAATGTCATCTTGGGGCCTGGGATAGGGGTGAGGGAGGAGGTGTGGGGGCAAGTGTAGCATTTCCTGCGGTTGCAGGGGAAGGTGCCGGGTGTGGTGGCGTTGGAGGGCAGTGTGGAGCGAACAGTGGTCTCTCCGGAAAGCAGACAGGGGTGGGGATGGAAAAATGTCTTGGGTGGTGGGGTCGGATTGTAAATGGCGGAAGTGTCGGAGGATGATGCGTTGTATCGGGAGGTTGATAGGGTGGTGTGTGAGAACGAGGGGGATCCTCTTAGGGCGGTTGTGGCGGGGGCGGGGTGTGAGGGATGTGTTGCGGGAAATACGGGAGATGCGGTCAAGGGCGTTCTCGATCACTGTGGGGGGAAAATTGCGGTCCTTAAAGAACTTGGACATCTGGGATGTGCGGGAGTGGAATGTCTTATCGTGGGAGCAGATGCGGCAGAGGTGGAGGAATTGGGAATAGGGGATGGAATTTTTGCAGGAGGGTGGGTGGGAGGAGGTGTATTCTAGGTAGCTGTGGGAGTCGGTGGGCTTGAAATGGACATCAGTTACAAGCTGGTTGCCTGAGATGGAGACTGAGAGGTCCAGGAAGGTGAGGAATGTGCTGGAGATGGCCCAGGTGAACTGAAGGTTGGGGTGGAAGGTGTTGGTGAAGTGGATGAACTGTTCGAGCTCCTCTGGGGAGCAAGAGGCGGCGCCGATACAGTCATCAATGTACCGGAGGAAGAGGTGGGGTTTGGGGCCTGTGTAGGTGCGGAAGAGGGACTGTTCCACGTAACCTACAAAGAGGCAGGCATAGCTGGGGCCCATGCGGGTGCCCATGGCCACCCCCTTAGTCTGTAGGAAGTGGGAGGAGTCAAAAGAGAAGTTGTTGAGTGTGAGGACGAGTTCAGCTAGGTGGATGAGAGTGTCGGTGGAGGGGGACTATTCCACATTAAGCAGAGGTTCACCTGCACATCTGCCAATGTGGTATACTGCATCCACTGTACCCGGTGCAGCTTCCTCTACATTGGGGAAACCAAGCGGAGGCTTGGGGACCGCTTTGCAGAACACCTCCGCTCAGTTCGCAACAAACAACTGCACCTCCCAGTCGCAAACCATTTCCACTCCCCCTCCCATTCTCTAGATGACATGTCCATCATGGGCCTCCTGCACTGCCACAATGATGCCACCCGAAGGTTGCAGGAACAGCAACTCATATTCCGCCTGGGAACCCTGCAGCCATATGGTATCAATGTGGACTTCACCAGTTTCAAAATCTCCCCTTCCCCTACTGCATCCCTAAACCAGCCCAGTTCGTCCCCTCCCCCCACTGCACCACACAACCAGCCCAGCTCTTCCCCCCAACCCACTGCATCCCAAAACCAGTCCAACCTGTCTCTGCCTCCCTAACCAGTTCTTCTTCTCACCCATCCCTTCCTCCCACCCCAAGCCGCACCCCCATCTACCTACTAACCTCATCCCACCTCCTTGACCTGTCCATCTTCCCTGGACTGACCTAACCCCTCCCTACCTCCCCACCTCTACTCTCCTCTCCACCTATCTTCTTTTTTCTCCATCTTCGGTCCGCCTCCCCCTCTCTCCCTATTTATTCCAGTTCCCTCTCCCCATCCCCCTCTCTGATGAAGGGTCTAGGCCCGAAATGTCAGCTTTTGTGCTCCTGAGATGCTGCTTGGCCTGCTGTGTTCATCCAGCCTCACATTTTATTATCTTGGAATTCTCCAGCATCTGCAGTTCCCATTATCTCTGATAATATTTTATACAGCTGTGACATGACTTGCCTCCAGCCACAACACCAAGTCTGCTTGGTAATTTAACTCTCCACCCCTATTAATTTTGCAGACTTCCTTCTCTCAGCAAATCTGACCCTCCCTCTTCCTCATTTATCCCATACTGTCAACTATTTCAGTCTCTCAGTCTGGAATTCCTTTCCTAAATGCCTCTGTTCCTGCAGAGTCTTCTCCTGCTTTAAGACTTCCAAGGTTGTTCGTTAAATTACATCCTTTCATGCCTCATTCTGTAAGTGCACATTCTTTCCAAAGTGTCTTCAATGTACAAAATGAAACACTTGAGACTCTACATTGTTATAGCCAGACAATTTTGACCTCTTAAAGGCATTAGGATATGTTTCCACACTGAAGTTACCAGATAATTGCAAGTTGTCATTAACCTGATTTTCATCAAGCTCAAGATAGAGAGGCAAATATGGAGAATTCTGGAGAAACTCAACAGGTCTAGCAGCATCTACGGGCAGAGAAACTGAGTTTAAAGTTTCAAGTCCATTATGGCTGTCTTTTCAGATTTCCAGCAGAATACAATCAGGTGCACACTACTTTTAGAGTGACACAAGCAAAAAATCCAAGTATTAGAAGATTCTGTAACTTTGACAAGTTGCCAATAGAATAATTTTCCAATCTAGCAGACAGGAATCCTTGAAATATGGATGATGGCAACGCTGGTAACCAGCACAGAATTTGCAGGGCTCATGAGCTGATGTTGAAAAGCACTTTTGCACACAAACAGTGATGGAAAATTGGAGCTCCCTTCACCAGGAAAATTGAAAATTTCAAAACTGAGATTGATAGCTTTATGTTAGGCATAAATATTAAGGTATATGAAATAAAGATAAAGAAATAGAGTTATTAGCCAATTTAAATGAATGGCAGGCAGAAGGGTTGAATGGCCTACTCCTATTCCCATTTCATTGCCAAGACATTCTTAACAATATTGTTCAAGGTTGGTTGAAGCTGTGCAGGCATTTTAAAAAGACATGCCCTTCAGCAATGCAACTTCAACCCTCACATAAGCTTGAAAAACAAATGGAGCTCTCAAAAATACTTAGGTGAAAGATTCAACATAGTTTTCATGAAGGTCATGAGCAACCCTGAGTTGTACCTGCATACATCACTGCAGGTGCAGACACTGTTGCACAAATGGAATATTAAATACTTCAGAGTTCTTGTAGTAACATCTCTACTTCTGAGCCAGAAAGCATGGGTTCAAGCTCCCTCCGTTCCAGAGGCGTGTTATAACACATCTGAACAAGCTGTTTAAAACTAAAATGATTAAATACTTTCCTTAGTGCTATTATCACCCAGAGTAGACTATCGGATATAAACCACATCAGTGCCCGATCCAGAAATATGGCTGAGGTTTCAGAGCGATATATTCTGCTGCTCTAAAAGCATTTTATTTGGCTTAGCTACTTAAATGGTTATAATAATGGACTACATTTGTATCAGTCATAAGAAAGGAGGAGTTCCAAGATTTTTGCTGTTTTCATTTTCTAGCCAAGGTGAGGATTGACTTCAATCTCATTCAGTGTGCTTGACGCTGAATGGCTTCATGTTGCTATCGAAACATTTGACATAACGAAATTTTGTTTGATGGTGGCAAGAAAACTGAAGCAACTGCACGTAATTTTCCCTCCGGTTTTCATCAGAAGGTGATCTGTTTTACCTCGATTAATGATACCATGTTGAATTTTTGAAAACATGCAAAGAATAACACTCAGACAGCTGGTACACCTTTAAAGCTAGGAAAAGTCTGCTCAGAAATTGTTATCCCCAACCTAATAGGCTGCCTTTCACAAGCTCCAAGTTTAATTTGTAGCAATGAAAATAAAACAGGATTTACTCAGTTGCATTACCTTCTGAAGGGCAATTAGGAATGGGCAATAAATACTGTGTCAGTTTGCCAGTTTGCCAGTAACCTTCATGTACCAAAAATCCTTAGAAAAGGATCCTTCTTCTTTGCAGCATGCACGGCTCTGCAGAATAACTCCAAATATGCTAGTCCCTTTTTATTTTTAATGTTAAAGCCTCAGCTAGCTTAAGTATGTGTAAAGAAAATGATTCCAACCATATATCTGTGTTTAAGATATACCAGTAAGTAATACTGCTGCACAGAAATCGAAATGTAGCTGAAACAGCAAAACACTTTACATAAAATATTGCCCTATCGGATTTCTTTGGAAATTTCATACAGATTAAGTCAGTATTTTTGATTTTAATGGCAAATTTGATTTTTCAATTGTAAAGAAAAGTTATAGTTGATGCAAAACTCAATTTCATTATTTCCTAGAGATTTAAGAACTGTCAACCAGTCCAAAGCCTTATCATTCTTTTGAAAAAGGAACAATTTCTCATAACACTTTAAAAAAATTATACTAATATACTGGATATATGATAGTTGAGAGGAATATTCAAGGTCTAATGTTCAGAGGTAAAAAAAAAGTCATGAAGCCTGACGTTGTATGAATCTTAAATATTTACACATAAATGGAATGAATTAATATTTACTCTTCCCTCCTAAATAGTCAGTTTATCTAAGTTTCTTAGATTTCTGTTGCAGCAAATCAATTTGCACGATGCCATTTTACAAAGGGGAGAATGTATAACTTGAGTGATAGTAGGAACTGCAGATGCTAGAGAATCAGAGATAACAAGGTGTAGAGCTGGATGAACACAATAGGCCAAGCAGCAAGATAACAAAGTGTGAAGCAGGATGAACATAGCAGGCCAAGCAGCATCTCAGGAGCACAAAAGCTGACGTTTCGGGCCTAGACCCTTCATCAGAGAGGGGGATGGGGAGAGGGTTTTGGAATAAATAGGGAGAGAGTGGGAGGCGGACCGAAGGTGGAGAGAAAAGAAGATAGGTGGAGAGGATAGTATAGGTGGGGAGGTAGGGAGGGAATAGGTCAGTCCAGGGAAGGCAGACAGGTCAAGGAGGCGGGATGAGGTAGTAGGTAGGAAATGGAGGTGCGGCTTGAGGCGGGAGGAAGGGATGGGTGAGAGGAAGAACAGGTTAGGGAGGCAGAGACAGGCTGGGCTGGTTTTGGGATGCAGTGGGGGGCGGGGGGGGGAGAAGAGGGGAGATTTAGAAGTTGTGAAGTCCACATTGATACCACTGGGCTGCAGGGTTCCCAAGCGGAATATGAGTTGCTGTTCTTGCAACCTTCGGTTGGCATCATTGTGGCACTGCAGGAGGCCCATGATGGACATGTCATCTAAAAAATGGGAGGGGGGAGGAGGGGAGTTAAAACGGTTCACGACTGGGAGGTGCAGTTGTTTATTGCGAACTGAGCGGAGGTGTTCTGCAAAGCGATCCCCAAGCCTCCACTTGGTTTCCCCAATGTAGAGGATGCCACACCGGGTACAATGGATACAGTATACCACATTGGCAGATGTGCAGGTGAACATCTGCTTAATATGGAAAGTCATCTTGGGGCCTGGGATGGGGGTGAGAGAGGAGGTGGTGTGGGGGCAAGTGTAGCACTTCCTGCGGTTGCAGGGGAAAGTGCCGGGTGTGGTGGGGTTGGAGGGGAGTGTGGAGCGGACAAGGGAGTCACAGAGAGAGTGGTCTCTCTGGAAGGAAGACAAGGGTGGGGATGGAAAAATGTCTTGGGTGGTGGGGTCAGATTGTAGATGGCGGAATTGTCAGAGGATGATGGGTGGTATGTGAGAATGAGGGGGATTTTCTTGGGGCAGTTGTGACGGGGGCGGGGTGTGAGGGATGTGTTGCGGAAAATGCAGGAGACGAGGTCAAGGGCGTTCTCGGCCACTGCGGGGAGAAAGTTGCGATCCTTGAAGAACGTGGACATTTGGGATGTGCAGCAGTGGAATGCCTCATCCTGGGAGCAGATGCGGCAGCGGCAGAGGAATTGGGAATAGGGGATGGAATTTTTGCAGGAGGGTGGGTGGGAGGTGGTGTATTCTCGGTAGCTGTGGGAGTCAGTGGGCTTGAAATGGACATCAGTTTCTAGCTGGTTACTTGTGATGGAGACTGATAGGACCAGGAAGTGTGAGGGATGTGTTGGAGATGGCCCAGGTGAACTTGAGGTTGGGGTGGAAGGTGTTGGTGAAGCTGATGAACTGTTCGAGCTCCTCTGGGGAGCAAGAGGCGGCGCCGATACAGCCATCAATGTAACGGAGGAAGAGGTGGGGTTTGGGACCTGTGTAGGTGCAGAAGAGGGGCTGTTACACAGGAGCAGGAAGGCTGATGTTTCAGGCCTAGACCCTTCTTCAGAAGGTGTAGGCCTGAAACGTCAGCCTTCCTGCTCTTCTGATGCTGCTTTGCCTGCTGTGTTCATCCAGCTCTGCACCTTGTTATCTCGAATGTGTAACTTGACACTGAATAGTTATCAGGAGAAAGGTGAAGCGAGCTTCTCAGGACATTTTACAGTATGAGATAAAGCCAGAGGAAATGGAATTTAAGTCAGAATTCCAAACTGTAAGGCCATTAAGGCTTAAGGGTCTAATGATGGATTAATAGGAATATAGAAAGGCTCAAATTCACAAGCAGTGATGCAGGAAATAATGCAGGATTAGAAACGGTTACAAAATAGACCGATGCAAAGCAATGGATACATTTGTAAATATAAACATATACTTTGAAGGCAATACTTTGGAGTTGCGAGCAAGCTCCCAGCTAATTGCCAATTATGTGAAACAATTTTGGCAATTATTAGATCAGTTCCAATGAAATCATATCAGACTTGAAATGTTAATTCAGTTTCACTCTCAACACACGCAACCAGAACTGCTGGTTTCTTCCAACATATTCTCTTTTTACCCTAGCAAGTTGTAAGTTTTGCCATTGGAAAAACACAGAAACTCTACAGTGCAGATAGAGGCCACTCAACCCATGGAGTCCGCACCAACACTCCAAACAGCATCACCGCATTCTATCTGTATAACTCCACGCAATTTTACCATGGTTAATGTGCCTAACTGCACATCCTTAGACACTACAGGGGGCAGATCATTGGGCTTTTGGAATAAACCAGAACACCCAGAGGCGATGAGAATGTGCAAACTCCACACAGACAGTCACCCAAGCTGAATTTGAACCCAAGTCCCTGCCTCTGTGAGGCAGTGTTACCAGTGATGCACTATGTCGCCTTTGGTTTTTCTTAGTTCACTTGCATAGCAGCAATTTATCTTTAATCTTTGAATTACTCTGAAAGTAAAATTAGCCATTCCACTTGTTAAATCCATTCTTGAGATATGGGCATTGCTGGTTGGGCCAGCAATTACTAATCATCTTTAATTGACTTGGAGAAGTTGGTGGTTAGCTGCCTTACCGAACCACTGCAATTATGGAACATAGGAACATCCACAATACTTTGAATTCCAGGATTTTGGACCAATGACAGTGAAACACTGGGGATACATTTCTCAGTCAAGATGGGGTGTGGCATCATGTGGAACTCGGTGGTTGTGTTCCCAGTAATTGAAATCCTTCCTAGGTTTGGTCAGTACTGTCGAATGAACTTTACTGAGCCTTACTTCTAAACGGTGTGACTGGATACCGGTGGTGAAGCAAATGTTTGGCTCTCCATCTCTGACAATGACATCGGTTAGTTTGTTCTATATATTATTGGAATTGGAGCTGTGTTCATCAGACAAGTGCCTTTACTGATTAAAGTACACTTACCTAGTTTCAGTTTGATGTTTGGCATGATGCTAGCATACCACTGAAGTCTATAATTGCACAGCAGAATGATGAATCTACTTTGCTACAAACATTCAGTTCAGTAGACAGTGTTACGAGCAGGACGTGAGTTTTAAAACAAATCTCTCATCCCTATCTTGCCGCCTATCCTTTGACAGATAGTGATTTAGTTCCTCTATTTACAGGCTCTGACATTGCAAGGTCCACAACTCTGTAATCAGGTTTGTTCATTCACACTAGGGAGTTAGTGGTGGCATTCTATGGACAAAGGAATGCTTACATACATAGAGTTGGAACACATAGAGAGTATTAGTAATGACTTTGTTACAAAACAACGAGTTTGAGCATCTTGGCTTTTAATGGAGTCTAAAAGTCCAAAGTTGGAGTACACTGTTGGCAGTTGAGAAGCTGGATCAATTGCTTCTCTTTATAAATTCCTTTGATAGTTGGACTGAATTGTGAATTCTGCTTTATTGTTTGATGAAAACTAAGTTTTTTTTTCCTGGTGGCAGAGTGCACAAATGTAGCTTGGAGGCTGAGATAACAGAGTGGAGCTGGATGAACACAGCAGGCCAAGCAGCATCTTAGGAGCACAAAAGACGACGTTTCGGCCCTAGGCCCTTCATCAGAGAGGGGGATGGGAGAGGGTTCTGAAATAAATAGGGAGAGAGGGGGAGACGGACCAAAGATGGATACAAGAGAGTTGCAGTTGGAGACAGATTCCCTGAGATTGGTCTGGAGGGAGGAGGGTAACTTCTTCAGGTTAGGCATCCCTGGAGGAGGCTTCGCAGTGAGGTTAAAATTGTGATCAGAGATAATGGGAACTGCAGATGCTGGAGAATTTGAGATAGCTCGGTGGCTGCTTTTTTTAAAAAAACAGGCCGAAAGATTTTCTTCCTCTGTTGCCCACTTTTAAGGTGTTAACTTGGACAGTTGACAAGGTATGCATTAACAATGGCCTCCTTAATTGTCTGCTGTTTCAAAACTGTGCAGCTAAAAAGGCAATTGGATCTAATACTGAGAGAGTCATGTAACCAAATGTCTCTGCTGTTGAGGTGGAGGCAGATGCAATTACCATCAACACAAAGACTTGCATTGCAGATCAACAGCCATTTATGGCACATTCCACAGGTTAAGTGGAACATTATCAACATATCTTATGAGGTAAACGCACTTTGCAATTCTAATGCGTAGGGATTTACCTAGGAAGCAACAGTCTCTAGCAACTTATAATACAATTATTTGACATTCCAGACTCATCTGGAGGTACATGAGGCTTTAATTGTCTAGCAGACATTGATTTTTAAGGAGTTTTCAGAAGGTTAACACAAAGTTGAGTCATTCTATGATTGCAGCCATCTTTCGTTGGCTTTTACACCATTTGTAACTGCAGACATACTCCACTCTGGTCCCAGACTGATGTTCAAAGTTTGCCAAAGGTTAGATTTACTTCGGCAATTTTTGTACATCACCAAATAGACAGCTTAGGAGAAAGTGACGGTGCCTTTGAAATAAGTGGATATAACCACTGTGTAGATATTTCCTAGGCTGAAACATTAGACTTGAAGCTGCACTTGCCTGCAGCAGGCTGACACATTACTTTAGTTGTATTGAGATTGTCAAATTCATTACAGAACATGCCCACAGTGTATTGCTTGACTAGGTCTGAAGCAGCAGTTGGTACACAGACATCAAGAAACAGGAAATCACAAATTATGTGCTTGGAGATTTCAGTCTTTTCAGCAGTCATTCCAGATTAAGCAGTTTCCTCCCATGCTACATGTGATTCTGATGCCAGGATCTCCATTAGGGAAGGTATCAGAGAATATGAATGTAAGAAACATGCCTAAGAGGGCTGGGCATTGGCATGTAGCCAGTTTACCTCTACTGGTAATTGGGAATGGATGAGGAAACTGACTATCCAGGATACATATGAGTTTGTTCACACAGAATTGCTGAATCTCTGATGAATTTCTTCAGACAGCCAAGTATTTACATTACCTTTTAAAGACCCCACACAGGTGCATCCACAGGCCTGGGTCAGCTATGTGCATGCTGCAAACATGGTTCACTTTAACTTGAACTATCTTCGGAAGCTTCACATCAGATGGCCGGACTATGGAGATAATTACGTGAGCTGTTATTCAAGTTGGTTGACAATAAGATCCCACTTTTTTCACTCAAGAAAACATTTGAAAATTGGTTCCTTCATTTTCTGGTGATGTTTTAAATGAATTGACATAGCTGCTGGCTAAAAAAAAATCATATTGTTGTGAGCAGCCAAAAGAGGGTGAGAGAAGGAGGGTAGCCAATTTTGCTTTATATCCCTCAATTAGCTGTTGCAAAGTGAAGTTCCTCATCCCTGTGACCATCTCAACAGTCTTTTCTGCAACCTTTCTAAAGCAATCACTTCTTTCCTCAAGTGTGGTGTTTGAAATTGGATGTAATACTCCAGTTAAGGCCAAAATAGTGCTTTAACAAGTTTAACACAGCCTTCTTGTTTTAGTACAGTGGTCCTTTTGACTAAGCCTAGGACACATTTCAAAGGTATGTTCCATGCTTCGAATAATGCTAACAGAGGACAGATACTGAGGACCTAGAATCAGACATTCAGGAGTCTGCTCCTAAGATGCTGCTTGGCCTGCTGTGTTCATCCAGCCCCACACCTTATTATCTTGGATTCTCCAGCATCTGCAGTTCCCCTTATCTCTGTTCAGGAGTCTGAGAACAGGTTAAAAAGTAACACTTTGAAAATAGTAAACTCTGGATTACTGTTGGTCTCACATGTCAACAGTAGTAGAAATACTAAGGTAAGAAGGATAAATGCAAGGTTTGAGGCCTGTATAGGAGGATGAGTTTGTTTACATGAGGTATTTTAACAAGTTCTGCTGCAGATACCATGTATTCAGAAGGTTGAAGTTGTATACAACAAACAAGACTAGGACCAATGTCCTCACAGGCAGGTTTACCACTGAGGTTGGCTAATGGGTATCAATATATAGATATACAAAAGAGAAATTCAGAACATAAAGGAATAGTGTGTTGGAATTTGTGAAGGGTGTAATGACCTTATCAAATAGGACCAAAATAAGAATTAATACCAAGGCAAATTTAGAATGCATATTTGTTGATGCACGTAGTGTGGTGAATAATGCTGCAGAGCTATGAATGCCAATAGCCAAATGGGAATATGATCCAGCAGCAATAACTAAAAGGTGGTTTAAAATGGTGAGGACTAGGTGTATTATTCACAGGTACAATGATGCCATTGAGGTGGCAAGAAGACAATTGATTTCTTTAGGTTGAGAAGCAAATGGCATGTGGGGTTCCATGTAGAGTCAAATAGGATGCTCAGGCTACAGGAACAGGACAGGATAGAGTATTTAATGATTTCTTTACGTTGGTGTTTAATAAGAAAGACCATGCTCATAAAATTTAGTGGCGGTAGACGTCAGAGATAGGGTGAAGGTTGACAGACAAGGCATACTGGAAAGCCTGGCTATGCTGAAAGTAGATAATTTAACTAGTTTGATTGGATGCCTTCACAGGTTATTAAAGGAGATTGAGCAGAAGTAATAGAAGGGCTTACTAAATTTTTCTAGTGTTCCTTAGATATGTAGGTAATGCTAAATGCTTGAAATGGCAAATGTAAAGCTCTGATTCAAGAAAAATTGCAAAGCAGGTTAGCCAATTTAACATCTTTGGTGGCTATAATTAGAGTACTACAGTGCTGATCACCACGATTTTAATGCAGGATTTCTTGAGATGGTGCAGAGGAGATTTACCAAAATTGTTCCTGGGTGCAGAAATCTAACTACAAAGTTAGGTTGTAGAAACTGGGGTTTTTATTATTGGTGCAAAAGAGGTCGAGGGAAGATCTAATCCAGATTTACAAGATTCCAGCACATTTAACTAAGGCAGACAAAAAAGTTGTTTCCATTTGCTGGTGGCACAATGAATAGGGGACACAGATTTAAAGATTTACACAACAGAGACAGTAGAGATGTGAGAATGTGGCAAGACTAATAACCTGTGGCTGCATTAACCATGTACTGGTTGCCACAGAGTGAGCGCAGATGTTTATGAAATAGCCCTTTGGAAAATCATTGCATGTCATTTCTTAGGATTATCGCAACCCTCAAGGACACTCAACATGCACAGAGTGACTGCAAAGACTCTGGATCTCAACAATGCTTAAGTTTAGTAAGTAGAAGTCAGGTGGTCTCTCCAAAAAATTAAACAGATAAAAAGCAGTTTTACCCACAATTTGAGAAAAACAGAAGGAAAAGCTTAAAAATAATATATTGGTGAGGAATATGTCAATTGATGGTAAGATCAAACCTTCTCCAAGGAAAGACAGCAAATGCTGGCTTAGTCAGTGACGTCCAAAAATCAAAACAATCTGCACGAGGCAGAGTTAGGTACACCAGAATTAGTCTCTGATGTATTCACAAGATCTCTAACTGAAAGCACCATGGGTCCACAAGCAATAAAACAGAATAGCCTTATTGTCACATATACTCAAATGAGTATAGTGAAAAGTTTATACATCGCCAATTACAGTGCTGACTTAGATACAAAAGTACCTAGGCACAGCTTCTTCAGTTACAGGATTCAGACAATGAAATAAAACGTCCAGTATTATAGAAACAGTAAGTCCAGGTCAGCAGACCATGCTGGCACCTAGCTTCCAGTCTGTACCAGACCCTAGCTCAACACCATGCTGTTTATGGTCCACATTGGGAGACCTCTGCAGGAGGAGGCCACTGCGCCAGGCCGGGTGATCATCACATCACACTGGGAAGCTGCTGCGCCAGGTTGGGAGGTCGCCATGCCACACTGGGAGACTGCAGTGGGAGGCCATGAGGTTGCCACACCATGGCAGGAGGCCACTATGCCAGACCAGGAAGCAGTCACAGGAGGCCAGGAATCGTTACTCGCCGGAGGATGGGAATCATTGCTCCATGAAGGCTGGGATTCACAGAATCCCTACAGTTCAGAACCAGGTTCTTCAGCCCAACAAGCCAATACTGACCCTTAGAGCATCCCACCCAGACCCATTCCCCACACTCACCTAATCTACACATTCCTGGGCACTATGGGAAATTTAGCATGGCCAGTCCACCTGGCCTGCACATCTTTGGGCTGAGAGGGGAAACTGGAGCACCCAGAGGAAACCCAGGCAGACACGGAGAACACATAAATTCCACAGGCAGTTGCCAGAGGAAATCAAATCTGTGCCCCGGTGCATTGAGGCAGCAGTGCTAACCACTGAGCCACTATGCCACCCTAGGCTGGAAATCCTCAGTGCCCTCATTTCCGAAGGCTCAGCCAGAGGCCGAGAGTCAAAGAAAAATAAAGAAGAAAAAACACAGAGGAAGGAAAAGAGATTAATAAAAACAAAGAAATGAAGAGGAAGAGGAGACAGAGTGGACAAGCTCCAGCTATTCCACCGCCATCTTGCCAGAGCCAGTATCAAAACAGTATGAGCAAAAGAAAAACTCAAGCAAAGAGAAAAGTCATTGACCAAGACATAAATGGATAGAAATCTCTTTTGAATGAGTGGATAGCATCACTGAAAATACTAAATGACTAAACAGAGGCGAACTGCAAGTCAATACATCTTAAGACGGATCCAGAATCCAGGTAATGGTGTTCATTGACAACAAATGGGTCAGGTATTAGTGAAACTAGGTTAAAAGTAAAGATTATGCTAATCTTCCCAACTAGAGGTTGTGACTCCAACTTCAGAAGACCATCCCATCGCATACCAGTGCAACATTTCATTTTCCATCTTTCCCAGCCATCATTGCAAGTTTTCAGTGCCACTGCCAACCTAATGCTAAATAGTAGGACAGATTTGGGCTGTGGCCAATGTCTGCTAGTGATAAGAATGACAGAATCTGAGCTCATTCACATGCTACTATTTGGAACAGGGGTGATGAATATCCTTTCGCTGGTGAAACAATACTGTGCAACTCTATCAAGCTTAAAACTGTTCTGACTGTTGTCAGTATTGGTGATGGATGAAAAAAAAAATCAATCTTGTTGCAACAATCTTAAAAGCTAATTACCATCACTTTATAAAATATCATGAAGGGAGGAAACAACTACACTCTAGGCAAAAGAAAAATAATAATTTAAAGTGCCACTCTGATAAAGGCTGTTGTCATTCAGTGGTTGTGTTCCTACCACTGGGCCAGGAGGCCCAGGTTCAAATGCCACATATTCCAGCAGCTAGTAACTGACTTTGATACTTTAACTTCATTTAAATTAAAAATTTGCTTGTATTGTAAATACATTGGTAATAACCTGCTCCTGGAAAGATTTGATTATAACAAAACATACCTGTTTTTACTTTGTGTGTCCTTTCCTTTAAGCTTTGCAACTTCTTTTTCTTATGTTTGAAGTGAACAGAAAACTACTGTAGAAAGGTTGAGCAGTTTATTTCAGAACAGTAAGGTCACATTGTTACTGAACTAAGATCATGAGTTGTCTTGACAAAGTGGTCATGGAAAGGTTGTTTCCTCTTGTGGATCAGAACAAGAGTGCACTGTTTCGAAATTAGAATTTGTCCTGTTTGCAGTGGGGTGAGGAGAAGTTTTTTCTCTGAGGTTTGTACTAGTTTGGAACTCTTTGCCTCAGGAGGCATGATTATTAAATAATTTTAAGGCAGAGCTAGGGGAATTTACAAAAGATGGGAATATAGAGTTCAAAGCACAAATAAACCAGCCATGGTGTCATTGAATGATGGAGCAGGCTTAAATGGTTAATCTTTGCACTTATTCAAATGCTCATTTCTTCTTTCATGTGACTTTTAAACAAAGTTTCACAATGTAAGTCATAACAGGCATGTGTCATGCCAATTCACCCAACTGGCAGTGAAGAGAGTTGAATTAGAAGAATTGATTTCCCCAAGGTGTAGTTTTTCTAAACCAATGACATCAAGAGAAATGAAAATACAGTAAAATGTTCAATATCCAGTCTCCCATCATCCATCGGAATTTTCACAGGGAAAGATTTAACTGAGATGTCAATAATATTGTTTTTAAATATTCTTTTAAATAAACTTCAAATTACTTCATATGCTATTGATAATATACTTGTCTTCATTGCTATGCTTGGCAGGTGACATATGTGCATTACCTTGTTTGAAAACGTTTTTCAGCAGAAAAACTTTATTCAGCAAAAAACAGAAACTCCAAAGATATTTTACATTTTAAGAAGTATTAAATACAACAGAGAACAAGCTTAGGTTTTCTGCGATGTTGCTCATAGATAATACAAGATGAAAAGTAAGATTTTTGAAGACTACCAAGTGTCCCCCTACAAACTGGACATGATTAAGGTATTCCCCTCAGATCAGTTCAACAAGTACATTAAAGGAACAATTACCGTACAAAAACCTGAACAGAGTAGCTTTGCAAAAATAGTGCCAAACTTCAATTCTGGCAGTCCAGCTAGTCCAAATTGGGACCCACCATTTTCACAGAGGAAAAGCAAAAGTGGTTTGTATTTTTGCACATCTGTAGTTTGCAGAGATATGATGTAGAGGTGCCAGTGTTGGACTGAGGTTGACAAGGTCAAAAATTACACAACACCAGGTTACAGTCCAACAGGTTTAACTCTTTCTCGGAAAGTTATTGTTTTCAAATACACTTGTTGGACTATAATCTAGTGTTGTGTGATTTTTGACCTTTTACACCATCAGATATCTAAAACAGATACTGTGTGGGCTTTAGACATTTGAACAACTGATCTAATGCTACTAGAGCTATTTAGAGATGTGAAGGACCTTCTCTAGAGGTCAAAATATACTCTCAGAGGTGTCTGGTACACTTACAACAAAATCCTCATCAATGTAGTTCCTCAATGTCTTAATTGTTGGGATCCAATCAAATATGACCCTGTCCCTGGCTTCTGTAGCACAGTGACAGTGTACGTACCTCTGGTGTCAAGAGGTCTGGGTACAAGTCCCACCTGCACCAAAGGATGTTTAGTAATATCTCTGAACAGGCTGATTAGTAAGCAACCATGATCCTCTCTAGCCACTTGTTCTGGGGGCCTTTACTTTTGCAACTCCAATCTAATGTACTCATTTCTATATTTCTGTTCTTTCTCCTTATTTTTCTCAGCCATTCACACTGCTTTTCCTTGGTTTTGCCTCTGACCATCTTCTCCTCGCTTCTCACTTCCTTTCTTATCAAATTATCTCCCTTCTTCATTTTCCATCTCCCTCTTCACTTCCCTAATCCACAAGTGTGCCAAGTTATTCCCCTGTGCTGGAAACTTGCTCCGTAAAATATCAGAGATAATGGGAACTGCAGATACTGGAGAATCCAAGATAACAAAGTGTGAAGCTGGATAAACACAGCAGGCCACGCAGCATCTCAGGAGCACAAAAGCTGACGTTTTGGGCCTAGACCCTTCATCAGAGAGGGTCTCTGATGAAGGGTCTAGTACCGAAATGTCAGCATTTGTGCTCCTGAGATGCTGCTTGGCCTGTTGTGTTCATCCAGCTCCCCACTTTGTTATCAGTAAAACATCAGTTGTGATTCAGTTTGAGATGGCACTGGACACCTTGACAGACTTCGTCACAAACACTGAGAGGCTAATTCAAGGCAGTGGAGACAGCACACAGACCTGCAAAGAATTAGACTAAACTCACCTCTAATATCACTGTCCAAAATGAGGCACAGTCTGAGCAACAAGCATTGTATTGAGATAACAAGGTGTAGAGCTGGATGAACACAGCAGGCCAAGCAGCATCAGAGGAGCATGAAAGCTGACGTGTCCGGCCTAGACCCTGGTGTTAGATCTGTAGAGCTTTTCCAGCAATTTCTGTTTTTTTTTAATAGCCCTGTTTCGTTATAGAATTCACTTTCTGTCATTGTTTGAGATAGAGCAGGCCTCCTGGTCTAGAGGTACTAGGTCTAGAACTACTTAGATCACAACAGCCCTCGATCTATCACCCATTTATACTGTTCCTCATTACTGGTCAGTTAGTAATTTGGAGATCAATAGATAATAAGGGAACATCATGTGGGTAATTTGATAATAGGTCAAAGACTCCAAGATAGGAACTACTGACAGCTCAAACAGGATATAAACAACACTTAGGAAAAAGTTTGCATCCTCCAATACACAATGAAAAACGTACTTGCAGGTATTACTACAGTAATAAACCACAAATCCCACACTGTTGGCAGTCAAGAAAGTCCAGCTGGGAGCACAGAATTCAGCTACCAGAGTCTGCTCCTGAAGATCACATATTCATGCATTTAGAAGTGAAAGTAAAATCTAAAAGGTTGAAAAGAAAACTAGGCTATAAATTACAGAATTATAGCTGGTAATAACATTGAAAAAAATACTAAATATCACTTCTTCTACATCATCTCATCCTGAGGGTGTGACAAGAACTACACAAATGCAAATTTTGTTTTTTAAATTGTAAAACAGAAACCTTTGGTTATTATAACGTAGGCAGAGTACAATGCTAAGAAGATCATCCTATGACCATGAAATTCAGTCTAGATTCTGCCTGTTCAATTGCTGAAACTGTCAAAATCAGGTATGTAATGCATGTCAATCAAGGGTTTAGTTAGCTCAGTTGGCAGTTTGATTGGTTTATAATGCAGGGTGACTCAAACAGTATGGTTCAATTCCCATACCAACTAACGTCACTATGAAGGAGATAATGGGAACTGCGGGATGCTAATGGGAACTTCATCACCCTCTGATGAAGGGTCTAGGCCCGAAACATCAGCTTTTGTGCTCCTGAGATGCTGCTTGGCCTGCTGTGTTCATCCAGCTTCACACTTTATTATCACTATGAAGGACTCTCCTTCTCAACACCTCCCCTCGCTTGAGGCATGATGACTCTTGAGGTTAAATCATAACAGTCGTCTCTTTGTCACTCTTTAATGAGACAGCAGTCCTTTTGTGTGGTAAGACCTCAGAAATTTAACATTACTTTACCCACGTCAACCAGAACAAGCAGCAAGTAGGTGAGGGAAAGGACACCTGATGTGACAACACAAGATGATAAAATTGGATGAAGGGTCTAGGCCCGAAACAACAGCTTTTGTGCTCCTGAGATGCTGCTTGGCCTGCTGTGTTCATCCAGCTTCACACTTTGTCATCTATGATAAAATATATTTCACTTCTGTTCATAACCCACACTTTCATGACAAACACGACACCCAGTCATATTGAGGACTGTACTTACAGGACACCTAAACCCTTTTATTTCAGTTGAAACACATGGAGAAGGGGAAACAAAGTCTAAAGTGCAAACAACCAAAATTTTAGGATTCTGACTATTTATTTATAATGCATTCAAAGTATTTTATTCCACTATATAGTCTGTAGGAATGAATAGTTAACATCAAGGCATTCTCCTGGAATTCCGTACTTTAGACATCACATTGATTGCTATCAAACACTAGTCTCAGTGGTGTGCTTATTCATGTAGTTGGCTAACTAGAAAAGGTATTGTTGGTAACATTTTGTGAAACGAGATGGAAATAAATATTTCCTATATATGATAAGCTAAAGTAGTCATGCACGCCAGTTTATGTGAATATAATGGCTTGAAACAAACTCATGACTCTAAACAGAAGAAATTTAATAATCTGATACGTATTCTAAGTTATAACAATACACAATTTTTCAAGGCCAGTCTGAAACACTTTAGATTAAGTCATATAATTTGACTGCTAATAGTTTAACTGTAAGGAGAAAGGACATTAAGATTGGCGAAACAGAAAAGTCAGAAAATCTTCAATTCTAATAAGAGAGACAAGGCATTGAGGCCAGTTCATGAGTCATCATATGCAAAAAGCTGTGGGTGAATTTTCCCAGGTTAGAGCTGTCTTCAAGTGTGGAAACTGATGAAACCACTGGCTCGTTTTGCTTTTGTTTTAATCTTTCTTTGAAATTTACTTTAAAAAAAGTGCTGGGACAATGAGGCAGCCCTATTATCCCCTGCAGGGGCAAAAGTTAATCATTCCAGTGTCACCCAGCTTCCCCCATTATCCTGGACGAAGCCTCTGGTCAGGTTTAGCGGAATCCAGCTGATGGAACACAGACTGTTGCCTCATTCAAAGTTGGAACTTCAGTCATATGAATTCTTAATCATTCTCTTTAGATCTCTGGACTTTTATGCCCAAGGTGTCTTTATCTGCACAAAACATATCTCCCCTTAGAAGATCTGAGAATGGAACATCAGTTGGAGAATCAGCGTATCTTTACATTATGCCCGCTGATTAAGTCACTTCAAATTTCCTAGTTAATAGGAACTGCAGATGCTGGAGAATCTGAGAAAACAGGGTGTGGAGCTGGACGAGCACAGCAGGCCAAGCAGCATCTTAGGAGCAGGAAAGCTGATGTTTCGGGCCTAGACCCTTCATCAGAAACGTGGGAGGGGAAGAGGGTTCTGAAATAAATAGAGAGGGGGGGGGAGGTGGATCGAAGATGGATAGAGGTGAAGATAGGTGAAGAGGAGACAGACAAGATAAAGGGGCGTTCTCCTCCCTACCTGCCCACCTACACGCACCTTTACTGGCTCATCCCTGCCTCCTTGACTTTACTGACTCCATCCCCACTTCCCCCATTTCTGATGAAGGGTCTAGGCCCGAAACGTCAGCTTTCCTGCTCCGAAGATGCTGCTTGGCCTGGTGTGTTTGTCCAGCTCCACAGCTTGTTATCTTGGAATTCCTCCATGTATTCACTTCAGAAAATACCTCATGTTTCCATATGAGAGTATGGGTAGAAAGAGCATATCTAGAAGCCTTGATTATATAACAGTAACCAAGAAATTCAATAGTAAATAAAAAAGAAACTTCTTTATTGAAAGAAAATACAAGCATATGAGGAAGGAACAAGTGTAGGCCACTCCGCCCTTTGAGCCTGCTCTGCCATTCAATAAGATCATGGCTGATCTAACGTTAACTATAACTGAATATTCCTGTGTATCCCTGACAATCTTGCATCCCCTTGGCAATCAAGGCCCTAT